>NW_020897722.1:1756631-1759792 GCF_003984885.1 Neopelma chrysocephalum
CCTTCTCACAAACAGATATTCCATAAAATGTAGTTCAGTGGGAAGGATAGCTGCTCCTTTTCTCCTTCCTTCTCACAAACAGATATTCCATAAAATGCAGTTCAGTGGGAAAGAAACCTGCTCCTTTTCTCCCTCTCTCTCACAAACAGATATTCCGAGTCTCCTGGCTCCCGGCAGGATTTCTGTTCAGATTCAAGGCACACAGACTGTGTGGCTTTGGAATATCCTGGGGAAAGGAGCAGAGCCATAGGAAGTGCCATTAAACAGGGTGTACCTCCCAAAAGCTCCATAGGTGTTGACTATCCTGAGGGGGTTGAACGAGGTGTTCATGACTTGTCTGGAGTTGAGCAGGTTCAGGACCACGGGCACGCTGAGGTAGGCGAGGAGGAGGCCGAAGGAGATGTTCACCACTCTGCGGATGTGGCAGCCTGTGTGGGACACACAACCAGGCCAGAGGAAGGTGATTTCCCTCCCGGTGATGGGCTCTGCTCCCCCCAAACCCCCTCCCCATGGGACACCCCCCCCCGTGCTGGCCCAGCCGCCGGCCACCCCTCGGCCTCGCTATCGCTGCCCGGATCTGCCTGTCTCTAAATAGTCTGAGAAGGGGCTAAAAGGAAAAATGTCTGAAATGTAACATTAATCACTGCCTTCATACGGGGGGGGGAAAAACCACAGCTGGCACTTGCACCTTGCTCAGAATCTCCCTCCTGGTTCGGGAGCCGTGCGTGGAGCTCCTCCAGCGCCCACGGCCCCGTTCCTGCCTCCTCCTGCTGCCCCAGGCTCTCACCGTCCTGGCTCATGGTCCTGCTCCAAAATCTCTGTCCCTTATCATTTCTGGATGAGATGTGTGCTGCTTTGCCAGCCCTTTGGAATGGGGTTTGCAGGAGCAGCACAGGATCCCAGTCTGGACAGACGCTGCCACAATGAGACAAATAAGCAGAGGTGACCCCCCAGGGGCTCCTTCCCTCATGGCCCTTTTCAATTTATTTAACATTAACAGCCAAAGGATCAGATTCAAAGCAATTGTGTGGAGCTTTCCCCTTATCTCTGCAGGAGAGGGATGTTTATTTGAACCTCTCTCAGAAGCTCTTAATAACTGTTTAGTCTGAGAACGTTTCTGGAGAATCATTTGAATGGGGAAGGAGATGCCTCCCCTCGCTCCCTGAGCTGCTGTGGATGAGGCTGCTGGGCATTTTTTCCTATTTTAGACAGGCTGAACTTCCTACCCTGTAATTAAAGAGCAGGTACAGACATAGAGCCCCCCACCTGGCTCCTCAGCTCAGTCCATGGCTGTGCATGGACTGTTTGTCCTTCAGCAGGTGGTGACCATCATTGCCATCATTCCCTTGGGGTCACAGCTGCTCAGCCGGAGAGAAAAAGGGGTTAACACAAGGAAAAAAATAATCCAGATGGCAAGGATGGAGAAAAACTTGGGGAAGGAGCATGGGACACGAGCCAATGGGATCTGGCTGGGAATGGGGGGTCTCAGCAGGAATCACACAGACCCTTCAAGGATGTGGCCAGAGCCTTGTAAAATCAGGTCATGAGCAGGGCATGGCTGGGGACCCTCCTGTTCTGCTCTGGTGACCCAGAGTGAGGGCTCCTCTAGGCCTCTTGGCACACAGCTCAACAACCTCTGCCTTCTCAGCAGAAAAAAAAACACACAGAAATCCAAATTCCCAGAGTATTACAGATATCCTACCCCTGTGGATTCCCTTTTTTGAACAGGGACACATCAACCCTCCAGAGCAGTGGCATGTAGGGATGGTTCTCCTTGCTTGGACACCCTGGCTCAGTCAGGTTTTCTGGAGAACATGACAAAAAAGGAGCAAGATCCTCAAAACCAGGATCTTCCTTCCCCTCATGGTGACTCACAGCAAAGAGGAGCCCTTTGGCTTCTCCTCCTGAAAGGAAGGTGCAACCTGAGTGTTGTTTGGGACTGGAGGCATAAACAGAGTTGGTAGGAAAGCTTGAGGCTCTCCCAGCCTCTAAAGCAAAGCTATGGGAGGGGAAAAGCTGATTTATTCCAGCAAAATCTGTAAAATAAGAGACACAGAAAGTTTAATGAAGCTGGATTAGCTGCTGGAACCAACATTTTTGGTTCTTAAGCTGCTTCTTGGTAGGTGACAAAGGACTAAAGACGGATGCTGCCTCTTGTTGACATTTTTCATTCTTCTGACAGATGTTCAGGGTATTTAAAGACGAGCATCTGTGACTGCTGTTGATATTACAGGCAATTTGTTGCTTATATGTGGTTTTGAAAAATGCTACAAACACAGCTCTACATCTGTTACACAGCACCACAGAAACATCCCAGTGTTGCTCTTCTGGAGCAGAGCTGCTTGAAAACTGCCTTGGGAAGGGAACACCCATCCCTTTTTTCCAGTTACAATCCTCCTTGTATTTGCTTTTCCATATTCATGGTCTGAACATGAGTTCACCTCTTCTTTGCTTTGGGGAACTCACTCCCTGCTGTGACAGTGCCCATGTTAGCAAGTGGTGGCCACAGGCAGCTGCTCCTTCCACTAGCCCAGGTTGCTCCAAGCCCTGTTCAACCAGGCCTTGGACACTTCCAGGGATCCAGGGGCAGCCACAGCTTCTCTGGGCAACCTGTGCCAGGGCCTCCCCACCCTCACAGGGAAGAATTTCCTCCCAATATCCCATATAACTCTGCCCTCTGGCAGTGGGAAGCCATTCCCCCTTGTCCTGTCCCTCCAGGCCCTTGTCCCAAGTCCCTCTCCAGCTCTCTTAGAGACCTTTTAGGCCGTGGAAGGGGCTCTCAGGTCTCCCTGGAGCCTTCTGTTCGCCACCGAGCCATGGAGGACAGAGCAAGAGAGGACATGGCTGCTTCTGCACCCAGCTCCTGACCCCACCTCAAACCACACTGGGTGTTCCATCCTTAACTTCAAACAGTCCAAATTAAAAGAAAAAAAAAAGACAAAAAATAATAATCATAAGATAAATTGTGCAACTCCACCTCCTTATTTTGGGTTGGAATCTGATCCTCACCGGGGTGAGAGCAAAGAGCACTGACTTCCAAGAGCTGCAGCTGCCTGGACTCGCTGTGGACACCATCCCTGCATGGAGGATGTGTCCTGGCAGCCATGTCCCCACGGGAATCTCCCCCTGGCAATGTCCCCATGGGAATCTCCCCCTGGCAA
>NW_020897722.1:1759802-1979915 GCF_003984885.1 Neopelma chrysocephalum
GGGAATCTCCCCCTGGCAATGTCCCCATGGGAATCTCCCCCTGGCAATGTCTCCATGGGAATCTCCCCCTGGCAATGTCCCCACAGTCCCCCCTGAACCAACCACCAGCTTCACATCCCCATCAGCACCATGAGGTCCAGGCAGTCTCCACCCCACAGAGAGCCCTCCCTGCCCACCCAGCTGTGCTCCAAAGGAGGTGAGAGCTTTGGAGCCAAGCACACCAGACGTGCCTCTGCCCAACTTTCCCCCCTCTGGCAAGAACTCACCCAGGGGAAGCTTCTCTGCCTGTCCCTCCCGGAGCTGCATCCGCGCCGCCCGTTCTCTCACGGCCCCGCGCCGGGAGCTGAACAGGAATGCCAGGCTGGCATCGTCGAAGCAGGCGATGCTGGGCACCATGGTCAGCCAGTTCAGGAAACTCAGGTTTCCACTGATGATCAGAAGCACCTAAAATGGAAAGAAGGCACCAGAAGGTGTTTAGTCTGCTTAAATTCCACCAGAAAAGCGCGGTGGTGGATTTTAGCGCCCTAACGCAGACTTTGCGGATCTTCCAGGATGGCAAACCCTTCCCCCCTGCTCAGATGTATTCCTGAGCTCACAGTGTGAGCTTTTCCCTTGGTTTCAGCAGGAGAGGGATCAGCCAGGAGTATAGAGTGACTTGATTTCCATGGTGCTCCCACACAGTGGGAATTCCCCGCTTCCTGCTGCTGCCCAGGGCTCTGGGACAGCAACACTCTCCTGGAACCCTCTGGGAGGAAATAATGACTTAAATACAGAAATGTGCATTTGAAGAAGCTTTTCTGTTGTTGGTTGGTTTTTTTTTTTTTTAATTTTAGCTTCTGTGAACCTGGAATGGGACCCAAATCTCCCAATTACAAATCCAATGTCTTAATTACTTAAGTCCTCCCTGACGTATCTGCGTGACCTGGAATTCCCCTATCGTTTATTCCAGGGTGACTCCCTCCAGCGTGTCCTGAAACAGGCTCAGTGTGGAGGCTGGTGTCCCAAATTAAGAGCTGGTCTCCCAAAATATTATTCCACGTACAAACACCAATAACAGATGGACAATTTTGCTCTGAGGACTCTCAGCCAGCGTTCTGTTAAAAAGAGCCATGTTTTCTCATTAAAAACGACAACAAATAAATGTTAAAACCATGTAATTCTGTATATTTTATGTGATTGGCACCATGTTTCTTGATATGGTGATTTGCAAGTCACAATTTTTAAAAGCCCAGCAGGACTCTTCAGAAAGTCATGGAATCTTACAAAAATGAAAGATCTGACCAATCACAGCAAGGAACAAAAATCCTAACTATTATTCAGTTAGAAAGAAAAAAAAATTATGCAGAGTTGGATAATTATCCAGAATTATGAGGGGGGAAAAACTATTTAAACCTGAGTTACACACACATGTTGGGTCCTTGAGGAGAACACGTTTCGCTCAAGGTTTGGGGCTCCCCCTTTGACCCAGATGTGGTTTAGTTCCATGCATATTAATCAGCCTGTATTCATTAACACACTTCTCACTCGGCCACCTCGTTAGGGAACTCTGCTCCTTCTCGGGAGTGTTTTGCCTCCTCGTGCAATCCCAGCCGTGTTAAGAAAATAGTTCTGCACTTTGCCACTTGTGGCTCCCAGCCCTGAGGAGCTGGGTGGTCCACGGGAGGTGTTTGCAGCAGCGATTCACCTCTTTATTGCTCAGAAGTCAGAGGCGAGAGATCTTATTTCCAGCAGCCCTGAAAAAATCAGGGGGATTCAAAAATAATACGAGATTGGCGTTTTCTGGGTCTGTGGGTGGAATCGTGAACGGACACGTTTTAATTTCGGTTCCTCTGGAATTACAGCTCTGTGGATTCAGACAGGGGTTCGTGGGGGGCTGAGCCCCACAGACCCCTGGGATTTGCACAGACAAACCTCTAAGGGACTCCTGCTTCAAAGGCAATTAACGGGAAAACAGGGGTTCTCAGCCCTGCTCGTGGGGGGTGTCCCAGTAAATGGCCTCGTGGCTGCAGGAGTTTTATCTTATTTCATCATCATCATCATCACTGAAGGGGTTGGGCTGGAAGGGACCTTAAAGCCCATCCAGCTTCCACCCCCTGCCATGGGAAGGGACACCTTCCACTAGCCCAGGGTGCTCCAAGCCCCGTCCAACCTGGCCTTGGACACTTGCAGGGATGGGGCAGCCACAGCTTCTCTGGGCAACCTGTGCCAGGGCCTCCCCACCCTCCCAGGGAACAATTCCTTCCCAATATTCCATCTAACTCTGGCTGTGGGAAGCCATTCCCACTTGGCCTGCCACTGCAGGCCCTTGTCCCAAGTCCCTCTCCAGCTCTCCTGGAGTCCCTTTAGGCACTGGAAGGGGCTCTAAGGTCTCCCTGGAGCCTTCTCTTTTCCAGGCTGGACATTCCCAGGCTGGTCCTTCCCCATCGGCTGCAGGAAGAAGGAGAGTTTGTCACACACATCTCTCAGTAATTCCAACCTTCAGCACATGCCAGGCTTGGCTCTTCCATGCTCCTGCCCCATCCCAACCCAGCTGTATCTCCCTATCTCCACCCTGGGCATCTCTGCTGCCTTGGATGGGCTGTGCCCTCCCCACCTCGCTCCTGATTTGTGTTTACAGTGTCTTTCTCCTGCTGGACAATATTTAAATGCACAATTATAACAAACAGATGGGATCAACCCCTGTGGTGATTTTGAGAAATTTTTTATTAAAGCACAGTATTAATCATGGTAATTGGGTAGGAACTTTAAGGTTATAAAACTACAGCATGTCTAATGAGCGAGCTCCTTCTAGGAGGAACTGAGGTTTTTAATCTAATAATGTCAGTTTTATGGATTATGACTGGAGTTTTATGAAGTGTGATATGAAATACTGTGGATTCATGGCTCTCGCTGGATTAATTTGGAAAAGTAGTTTTCCTGGTTCTAGGCCCAAAAACAATTATTCCTTACATTTCTGTCCCCTGCACTGTTCCCAAACCCCTCTGTCAGAAAACGGGCACCTACACCCATAACTTTTTTACAGGTTGCACTCCTTTGTTTGGTCGGGGTTTATTTTTTTTTTTTTTGAAATCACAGATTGTTATAAACATACAGTAGGTAGAGGAAGCTCATATTCTGTGTCCCAGACTATATATTTGTCCAGAAGGAACAACAATGGGCTGTAAACTCTTAAACAAGGCCCAGGGCTGTGTCTGAGCACAAGGACAAAGTCACCTCACAGCACTGGGGCTTGCTGGGATTAAGCCACTGGAGCAGAAGAGCCAAAGTTGGGATGTCTGGAAGGACTTTAATTCATTTAAAGAGGAAAAAATTACCAAAAGGCTGGAGGAGACCTCAAGACCCATCCAGTCCTTCTCCCTGCACCACAGTGTGTTTGTTAAACTCTTCCTAGAAATTTTATTTATGTAGTTTTTCCCAGAAGTTATTGTAGGTAGGGGCAAAAAAATTCCCATTAAATGACAACAGCAAAAATATTTAATTTTCCCCCATTTGTAATTTCCCCCTATTTTTAATTTCCCCCCTATTTTTAATTCCCCCCCTATTTTTAATTCCCCTGAAGTTAATTCTTGTTAACTTCTTGATTGGGTATTTGCATGAGGGTTTAATCTCTGCTTTCCAGAAGTGTTTGGTGCAGAGAAATACCCAGGGAAATAGTTCTCTCTGTCCAAGAGCACCTTCCCAACTCACTGGGAATATCAGGGAGTGAGGAAACAGCCCAAATTTGAATCCAAACAAGGCAAAGGCTCCGTGTTTCCTTCCCACAAGATGACAGGAGAGAACCCACATATTATTACCACAATTAATACAGAAATAAGGAAATAATAAACCTCAAGACATACATTGCACAGTTGCCCATACACCTCTTGTTGGGCTGAAGAGTAATTTAGAGCCAGAGGAATTATTTAGAATTCAAAGCATTTTATAATTCGCATGTCATATAGAGATTTTTCTTTTCCTGACTAACTCTGACTGGGGTTTGAACAAATATGCTAAAAACACCCATATTTATCCCTAAAAAGCAGGGGTCAGTGCTAATAACATTTATAAATTTAAAATATTTATAAATATATATTAACAAATACTTAATGGCACGTTATATTTATATATATTTATACTTACACCTTTAAAATATTTAGAAATACTTACGTAGATGGCGATTTCTCTGAACTTATAAACGTACAGTGGAAATATTGAGGAACAAAACAACTACAGACACACAAATGGAATCGTGAACAACCTTCACTAAAACCTGCCCTTGACCTGGGTCAGATTTTGACATATTACAAACTGCACTGTCAGGTTTTTGCAATTCCAAGTCCAAAGCTCCAAACAGAACCGCTAAAGCAGGAGGGACCCAAACCCTTTCCATTCCTGTCCTACACCCCCCATTTGTTCTCCATCCAAACACGCAGCAACAGAAATGTCTCACTCCCTCCGACCACTGGAGTTCCCACAGATTACAGGATTTGACTGCGGAGCGTTTCCAGGGATAAGCACCACTTCCAGATTTTCAATGGAAAAAATGTTAAAGAGAAGCAAGAGAGTGAAAGTGGAGTGATTATGGCGCTATCTCTCTCTCTCTCTCTCTCTCTCTCTCTCTCTATATATATATATATATATATATATATCTATCTCCAAATCTCACACTTCAGCACTCCACCTGACCTCCAGGTCAGGCCCTCCTGACCTCTTCCTTTCCTCTCAGGAGGAATTTCTCCATGGAAAGGGTGGGAAGGGGCTGCCCAGGGAGGTTTGGAGTCCCCACGCCTGGAGGTGTCCCAGGAAGGCCTGGCCATGGCACTCAGAGCTCTGGGCTGTGGGATAAGGTGGGGATGGGGCACAGGGTGGATCCATGGGCTGGGAGGGCTTTTCCAACCTAAAGGATTCTGTGATCCCAGTGCTGAGTGGTCAGGGGGATGGACAGACAGCCAGTGGCTCAGTGCCCTTCTAAACCACCCAGGATTGGGGTTGGGATACCGGGATGAGCAACAAACCCAGAGCCCAAGGAGTTAAACCCAAGAGCTCGCAGAGAGTATTTCCATGCTCCCAAACTGTATCCGTTCCACTCCATCACCAAAGTCCGGAGTGTGGATTTAGGATTGGTCGCTCACTTTGGGTCTGAAACACAACCAGGCTCCTCCTGTCCTGCTGCTGCAGGGCCCAGAAGTGTCTCTGGGTTACTGGCTTTGACACATTTATCCTGCTCTGCAGCTTTGTTATGTAAAATACCTCTCAGTGTTGCTTGATCCCTTGACTCTTTGCTAGAGGCAACAGTTCCAGGTTTAATCCATGACAGGCTGAGACTGTTTATGAAAATGTGGGACCACTATAAAATGAAAGAATAATTTCACAGAAGGAAGGAATTCTTTGCTACTCTGCTCTGAATTATCGACATCTTTCCAACTCTGATGGCAAAGTTCCTTCCTAAAGGGAGAAGCAGCCACGAAGACACTTAATGGCAACAATCTTTCAACACCTTATTTGTGTTTTTCCTAAAGGCCAAAAGGCGTTTCCATGGACCAGTGAATCTCAACGAGCTTTTCAGCAGCATCCTGCACCAGAGGGGCAATTTCAGAGAATTTCTTTCCTGATTTTACTCCAATTTGCTCTGAGAAACTGATTTTAGTGGCAGGCCTCTTAGTTAGTTGAGATTGGGTATTAGGGAAGAATTCCTGCATGGAAAGGGCTGTCTGTCCAGCCCTGGCACAGCTGCCCAATGCAGGGGGGGACTCCCCATCCCTGGAGGGATTTAAAAGCTGTGTGGATGTCGCACTGGGGGACACAGTGGCCTTGGCAGTGCTGGGGGAACAGCTGGACTTGAAGGTCTCAGAGGGTTGTTCCAACCTCCATCCCTCCAGCACACAGCAAGGAACGGTGACATCCCACCACCAGCACAGAGCTCCACACATGTGCCGCTCGAAAAACGCCTCAGGATCCATCCAGAGGACAAGAGAGCCGTGCAAAAGCAGCACATTGTTCCCTCAGAACACGCCTGGGTTTCCTCACCCGGCGCGCGAGCAGCGCTCGTTCCGATGAGCTCATTCCGTCAATAAAGTCAAACAGCACGTTACAAAACCTCCACGTCCATTAACGGTCCGAGGGTTTCACTAACCAGCTCCATCCCACTCGTTAAAAGCGCTTTTTATGGCAGATGGAAAGCTGAAGTCCAGCAAGAAGTGCTCTGCTCCAGTGGTATCTCCAGATGGGAATGTTGGAAGGAGCCCCACGCCGCGCGCTCCGGGGGGACGTCACGCTCTGCCCTCCATCTGCCTCCTCCGCAGGGAGAGCAGGTTGGAAGGGATTCCTTCCAATCAGAACTTGTGGATTCATCCAAATATTAAATGGGCCAGACCCAGCTCTGGGAAAGGTGCTCAGAGACCGTTAATTTGTGGGACACCTTCCACTAGGACCAGGTTGCTCCAAGCCCTATCCGGCCTGGCTGTGAACACTTCCAGGGATGGGGCAAGATAAGGCAAATCAACGGCAGATAAGCTGAAAGCACTAATTTGACCCTAAAAAATGACAGTATTTCTTTTTTTTTCTTGATAACACGACTTTAAGGTCTTTCCAAAATGCGACAGCCAGCAGAGTTTTGGTTAAATTTAGCCTGTTTTGGTTAACAGTTGGTTTGTTACACCAAAAGCAACTCCCTTACTGAAAAGTGAAGAATGCACCCATGAACATTTTTTTCACTGGTTCCTTTCAAACCAGTTTCAAATTTGAGCTGGACATCCAAAAACCCAGTATTACAGTTTAAAAAAAATAATCCTAAATATATAACGGTGTCTTTTGGACGGCACTGGCAGGGACTGGGCAGTTCTTGCCTATCAAGTTGTTCTGGGAGCATTTCACTGCAGGTTTTTATTTTCCTCTCTGCCGAGCTCTGCTCCACGCTCGGATATTAAGACATCATAAGAAAAATTCCAGCAGGGCAATTAATCATTAACTGTCACGGTTTTCCATAAGGTGCAAATTTAAGGTTATAAAACTGTCAAAACCCTGAGCAGTTACACGGGCTGTGCTGTTGGCTTGGGATGTGCCTCTGGAAGGGGGTGCAGACCAATGCCTGTGGTGCTGTGGGATGCGGCGCCTTGGGAGCAGCCACGGCACATCCAGCAGAGAGCATCCCATGGGAAACCACGTGGTGCCAACAGGGGGTGGTGGGGTGGCCCAGCAGTGCTGCTGGCTTGTTCCTGCAACCCCCTTTGGGGTGGTTGTTATTTGTAATCATAAAATCATGGAATAGTTTAGGTTGGAAAAGACCTCCAAGACCAACAAGTCCAGCCTTTCCCCCATCGCTACCCCGTGTCCCCAAGTGCCACATCCACACAGCTTTTAAATCCCTCCAGGGATGGGGACTCCACCCCTCTCCTGGGCAGCTGTGTCAGGGCTGGGCAGCCCTTTCCATAAAGAAATTCTTCCCTAATATCCAATTGTGTGCAAACAAAAAAACAAAGCAGAAGGTCCCTTACTCAAGTGGCGAAACGACGGCGCGTTAGTTCCACACAGGAGCAAGGATGGGGAATGTCACAGCAGACATTCCCAGCACCTTGGTCTTTCCCAAAAGGTTTCAGGCATGCAGGTTGAAGAGGATGGAGACCATCCTACAGCTCCACAGGGCCCTTCCCACCAGCTTCAACAGGACCCAGAATCCCACAAACCAGTCGGTGCTTTGACCCTTGAGTTGGTCAAACCACAAACATCATTTCATTTGCCATCTGTGCTGCAGAGCCAGGATTATCTCCTGATATCAACATCCAGGAAAAGAAGGATTCAGCAAAGGCATTTTCCAGCCCAGTAGAAACAATCCTCATCTGAGGTCTCTCCTGGTTTAATTGCATCCTGGCAGGGGCTGCCAATGGGTGATCAATAACTCACTCCTAAATTACACAGCAAAGCACAGAACTCCCCTGGAATAAACGCTGAATGATTGTTGGATGACCAATAATAGAACAGTATCAAGACCAAAAAGTAAAAGCCCTTCTTCCAGAATATCCTTTTCTCTACTTATTAGGACATCTCTTCACCGAGAGACGTGTGGGTTCAAAACTCCCTCTGTGAGAAATGATGTGAACTAAACCCTGCTCTCAAATCCTGGATCAGCCTGAAATCACATGGAACTGTTTATAATCCTTGACTGAAGGAATGCTAAAATACTTCTGGCAAAAACACTTCCATTCCCTTTCCCCATCCAGTCACTGCTCCTTTGAAATCCACTTTTCCTACAATATTTAGACACATCTAACAATTGCCAAAACAAGAGCAAACCCCATTGTTTGGGAAGAGGAGGAAGAGAACACATCAGGAAAAATCTATTCTGATAGCACACATTTCCCCTAGTCTGTCGAGGTCTTGGTAAAATTTGGATTAAATTGGTGGGGAAAACAAGGTTCTTTGGAATAAACACAGATGGGAAGGCTGAGTACCTCCAACCTCAGACAGCCCTGGCACAGCAAATGGGATCTGTGCACAAATTCCTTTCAAAACAATTCAAATCCAAGGTTTTGGTTCAACCAGTTGTGGAGACATCTGCAAAAGCTGGACTGGGACCGTGCTCCCCAAATTCACTGGCATTTCAAGCCCGACACAGATTCAAATCTTTGCCTTTTCAAGCTAAAAGGAAAGGACGCGACCAAATCCGTAGGCACGGGGAAAACCCAAGGAAAAAGCGAGGGATGTCACATCTGATCAGCCTGACACCAGGGTGGAACACACTGGTGGCTTCTCTGATTCAGATCTTTCTGAAGCTCCTCCCCTGGCCTCGTTCAAATCCATAATTTTGGTGACTTTAAGCTCTCGGCAACATCTGCACTAAAATGTTTACCTTGGGTTGGTGGCACCGAAAAGCCAAGGCTGCGGGTGCATTTCAAGCTCCAGGATGACCTGGATTTTTCCACCAAACCAACCTCTTGCAGCACGTTGGGAGCAAACACACGGATCTGATCCCTGAGCCACCATCCGGGGGCTTCCACAGCTCGGGAGAGACGGGAAACAGTCGCGGCGGGAAAACAGAGAGAGGGAAACTCACCCGGTGCCTTGGTCGGGGCTGGGTACATTTGATTTCAATAAAGCAAAGCTGCAAAAGCCTCAGGGAGAAAAAAAAATGAAGTACTGGATGTAAAAATTTTATAGAAATGCTACGTTTAATAAAAAAAAAAAAAGAGAAGAAAGCAAAGAGTTGGTGCCTCTCTGCAGCACCTCCCCAAATCCTTCCCTCCACTGCTGGAAAAGGGTTAAATATATCATAGAATCACAGTATATTGTGAGTTGGAAGAGACCCACCTGAATCATGGAAGTCCTTGGGGAGGCCCTGGCACAGGTTGCCCAGAGAAGCTGGGGCTGCCCCATCCCTGCAAGTGTCCAAGGCCAGGCTGGATGGGGCTTGGAGCAACCTGGGCTAGTGGAAGGTGTCCCTGCCCATGGCAGGGGGTGGCACTGGGTGGTCTTCAAGGTCTCTTCCAACCCAAACCATTCCAGGATTCCATGTTTCTAAGTCCAACTCCCGGATGTAACCAGCTCCCTGACATTTAAAATACAAAATGCCCAACCACTGGGCATCAAACCTTCGTTAAATTTTCCAAGGTCAAAAGAAGAAAAAGGGGGGAAAAGCGCCTTTTCCTTCCATCCCAGATGGCAACTGAGCAATCCCTGAGCTGTCAATGGTGGGGACTAAATAAATAGCAAATGAAATGTACATTGGGCAAAACCAGATATGCTTAAGAAAACACAAAACGTGTTAAAAATCACATTTTTATGCTGCCATCTGCAGCAGTTTCTTTTCAGCCTTGCTTGTAATTTAGGTTACAATGGGAGCAAGGTGTAAATCGTGAAATGATAACAAAAAAAAGGGAGATTTTTCAGCTCTTTCCCTCCCTGAGCAGTTCCTTCCACGGGGGATGAAATGATGCTGAGGGTGGCTGAGCCAGGGGAGGTTGTGTGGAACCCTGGAAGACTGGGAAGCTCATTGCTCCAGCCTCGCTGGGGGGGCTTTTATTTCATTTATATGCATTTATTTGCTTGTAGAAATCTGAACTAAACCTCCAACACAGGAACTGATTGAGTCTGTTTAACACTAGATGGGAATGGAAGCGTTTAAAAGAAGCCAAAGCTCTGCATTTCGCTTTGCAGAGGAAGACAAGGTGCTCCAAAGGGATGGAGGGAATTTAACAACCTTGGAGTCATTTATCTAACAGGCACACACGGCAAATCAGGGTTTCAGAGCTGCCTGAGGAGCTTGTCTCCTCCTGGGAGCTTTGGAGGTCTCAGCCATCCAGGGATGAGCGCAGTGGGTATTTCCTGGTAGTCCCGTCCTCCTTTTCCCAGCCCAAATTTGGCCCGTGTCCGATGGGATCACATGAGCCGTGGATCCCGGAGGAGGCTGGAGAGGAAGCAGAAAATGCCACCCACTTTCAAGGTCACAGCTGTGAGGAGATCCCTGCTCATGCTGCTGCACTGATCGCTTACATATGACGTGGACCTCGGAAGAGGAATGAAAACACACAGAGAGCTGAATATTCCAGAGCTGTCCCCACAGCCCTGCTGCACGGCCAAAATCCCAGGGGAGCCGTGCTGTTATCAGGAAGAGATGCTCCCTTGGAAAAAAAAAAAAAGCTGCACAGGGTTTGAGGTTTTCCAGCTCCAAAGAATCTGCAGCAGAGGATGAAGCACAGCTGCCTGTCCGGGAGGAAGTTCCTCCTCTCCACAGTGACTCATCCAAGAAAACCCAAGGGCAGCCGCAGCAGCCACGGGGCTCATTTGAAAAGGATCCTCATTATTCACTCCCAAATTGGGTTTGTCAACAGAGGGAAAGAGCAAAACTCCAGGACTGCCTCGTTCTGCGATTCCAAGAGCCTCATCCAGCAAGGGGGGAATGAGCTGCTCTGAGCCAGGTGACAGCAGTGACGTGGGGACAGAGAGGGGACGAGACACAAGGGCAGCAGAACGTGCCAGGCACTGCCTGGTGCTGCTGGAGGAGCACTGGAAAGGGATGGAGAAGAAGGAGCAGGATCTGAATGATCCCAGGCTGCTGCATTCAGCACACAGCTGAGAAGAGATGCAGAGAGCTGGGGGGAAAAATGTAGGGAGTCGGGAAAAGATGTAGAGAGCCAGGAAAAAAAATGCAGGGAGCCAGGAAAAGATGCAGACAACTTGGGAAAAAGTGCAGGGAGCTGGGAAAAGATGCAAAGAATTGGGAAAAAAAGTGCAGGGAGTTGGGAAAAGATGCAAAGAATTGGGGAAAAACAATGGCAGGGAGTTGGGAAAAGATGCAAAGAATTGGGGAAAAACAATGGCAGGGAGTTGGGAAAAGATGGAGAGAACTGGGGATAAAAATGCAGGGAGCCAGAAAAAGATGCAGAGAGCTGGGGGAGAAATGCAGGGAGTTGGGAAAAAATGCAGGGAACTGGAGGGAAAAATGCAGAGAGCTGGGAAAAAATGCAGAGAACTGGGGAAAAACAATGCAGGGAGTTGGGCAAAAATGTAGGAAGCTGGGAAAAGGTGCAGAAATCTTTGCTCTTCCAGTTTTTCTGCATCATCGGAGCTTTGGCAACGCGGCCGCACGTGCACAGGCAGTGCCAGGGCAGGACATGGGACCATGGAAAGGCACCTGGAGGGGTGGGAGCGGGCAGCAGCTGCTCAGGTGTGCTGGATGGGCCTGCCAGGAGCCAATCTGCTCTGCAGCCCTGGAAGGTCCTGCCTTGGGTGGGCATCCACACCCCGGACCTTCAGGCTCCGGACTCCGACGCTGTTACGGAGAGTTTATGTTTGGCTTTGCAGCCTAATTTCTTGTGACAGTGAGAAGGAACCCTGAAGGTTTCTGTAAACCAGAGTGTTTACAAGGCAGTGCCAAAGCCAGAGCTGGGTGCAGTGTGGGCTGTGAGCAGCAGCCCCAGCGCTCCAGAACTCCCCTCCGGAGCACAGGACGTGCCACAAGGAATTAACCTCCCAACACACAACTCGAGCCTTGAAATCTCTGCGTGACAGAGACATGAGCAGCTCAGCCAGGCCTGGGGGAAGTGAAATGAAGCAGCAAATTACAGCTCTGCCCAGGATTTTCCACCCGGGATCCCACATAGGTATTTCCCAGCACTCCCTCTCCGGCACTTGTGGTCGGAGCTGCTCCTTTCTGGCGTCTTGTGGTGACCCTGCTGCTGCTGCTCAGGGGTCCCCTGGGCCACATCGGGGCACTGTCACCACAAAACACACGAGTGGTGCCAGCCCAACACGCCAAAGGGTGTTGGAATGGAGTCAGAGAGCTCCCAGGGGCCCTCTGGAACCTGCCCAGAGGTGCCTGGTGGGTGAGCCTGGTCCTGGAGACCCTCAGGGCTCCCTGTT
This sequence comes from Neopelma chrysocephalum, assembly GCF_003984885.1. Classification (NCBI taxonomy): domain Eukaryota; kingdom Metazoa; phylum Chordata; class Aves; order Passeriformes; family Pipridae; genus Neopelma; species Neopelma chrysocephalum. The sequence goes on from NW_020897722.1 coordinate 1,772,136, forward strand.
TTGACCTCACCCCGGGCAAGGAGTGGTCTGTGAGCTCACCAGCACTCGGGATGAAACCAGGAACATCTGGGACTTCTCCAGTGCTTTGCTTTCAGGATCTCCATGTGCTTTCCAGACTAGGATGGCAAGAGAGGGACAGGAAGAGGAGCAGTGGGACACAGCACCTATGGAGAGCAGGGAGCACAGCCCACCTGAGCCCGACCCCAGGGATGTCCCAGCCATTGTCCTGCAGTGACCTCAGCTCTGGAAGACAACTAAGAAACATCAGATCCAGTCACAGAAATCCCTCCACATCCCCAAACACAACCACTTTTCCCAACTTACTGATACTTTAAATAAAAGTACAGCTTGTTTTGGCTGTCAGGGCCGATACTGCAAGGGAGGAAAAGCACCAGAACCACCAGGAACATCCCAGAAGCATCTTCCAAGCAGGACCCCTCCACCAGAGACGTCCAAGGGCACCAATAGCCAAGGGAAATCACCACGAGGACTCTTATCTCAGCACTGGATGCATGTGCAGTGTTTCATTTGGCACCCTCAGAGCTCTCATAATCTTTTCCTTTATGATTAATATTGAACAAGTCATATTCCTTATGGAATTTCCTAACTGTGCCTGTTTATATTTTTCTCTACATCAGAGTTAATATTTCGAGATCGCCTCTCTCTTTTTTTTCTCTTTTATTTTACATTCATCTGTTTTTCCTCATTTTATAAACCAGGTTTCTTGTTTAGTAGTCATGACAACATCTGCCTGTGGTGGTTACACCACAGCCTGGGGCTTTTTATTTGCTTTTCTCCCCCCCCCTCCATGCTGCCTCAGAAAAAAATACCCTTTAAATAAATAAAAGCATAAAATGAAAGGGGCAAGTTCGGTACCGACTCCTCCTTCCCCTCCAATGAGCCACTTCAACAAGACTTCCCAGCATGGTGGGTGAGGACTCATTTGGCTTTAATCCTGCCAAGTCTTATCCACTTAGTGAACTTCAGTGGGAATACTCGGAGCACACCAAGTGAAACACATATGTAAGTCTTTAAAACCTTGAGGTCTGGGCCTGAAAGGCAGAAAAGCAAAAAGCTGGAGCTGCGTTTTCCTTCTGGGCGTTGATCTTTTGCACAGCAGCTCACGGGGGTTGGGGTGGGACGGGGGGGAGATGGAGATGTGCTGCTCCCCAGGTGAGGATGGAGTGACTTCCATCCCTCCTGATGGACCACCAGGATGTGGCATCTCTCCCTGGCTCTGCATTCCCAACAAAACCCAGCAGCTGGAGGCAGCAGGAACCACCCTTCCACTCTTATTTCAGTTAGAAGGATGTGGTGATTAAACCCTGTCAGGGCAACCTGGAGATCAGGCAAAGGAATTTCAAAGCACAGGAGCATCACCCCACCAATCCCGCGACTATGACCTAGGGAATATTAAGGAATAGCTTTTTTTCCCCCTAACTTAACATTACATTTCAGTCTTTTAGGATGTTGGTCACCAATAGCTTAGAGGGAATTTAAGCTCTTGAAAAAATGAGTGTATTTTATGTGAGACTTCTCCCCTGAGCACAGTAAACATCCCCGGGTTACGGATCTACGTTTACCCGTGGAAAGACACCACTCAAATTCCACGGTGTGTTTTGCACAGGGAACATAAAACACCAATTACAGGATGGCTGGGCACACTGAGAGCAACCCTGAATCCAGGAGGCAACGAGGACGGGAAAAGGCCAGGAACTGAACAAAGGCAGATGAACCTTTAATGCAGCAGAACCTCTGGGAGCCCAGAGACACTGTGTCCAGATGTTCAGAGGTCGATGTAACCTGACTCCAAGAAGGAAGAGGATGTATTCCTTAAAATTCCCTGTTGTGCTTTAATTTACTGCAGTCCTGCAGAGGAGCATGTGGTGATCACAGGTGGAGTTTCAGATTGACCATAAACATGAAGTTGGGGGCAAAAGACTCGAATCGTTTTGGGTTTGGCTGCCAAGACGGTTGAGGTACAGATTTCCATGAAAACATCTCCCTTTCCCTGTGCTCCAATAAAACCAGAGGAAAACCCTCCAGCAGAGACTCTGCAGCACCAACAACCCCTTCACTGATAGAACCAAGACCTGGGACAGGCGACCACCCGAACTGGGGCTCTCCAGCTGATCCCTTTTTGCCGGGTGGAGAAGGGGAAGGGAGAAGGAACAGAGGATGGATGGCAACATTTTGAAGCTCCAGTTTCTTATCTGTGCTCACATTTCCTCTAAATAACCCCAGGAAAACGATCTCTCTACATCTTCAGGACCTCCCTGTCTGCCCCTGAACACTCTGAGGGGAGGGAAGAACAATGTTGGCCCCACAGTGCCTCCAGCACCATCCCATCTGCCCAGGAATCAGAGACAGAGCTGATTTGGCTGCATTGGGTTTCAGAGTGCCCCCCCCCCCCCAGATCCTGACCCTTTTACCTTGGCTCTGCTCCCTCTGAGGTTTCTGGACACGGCAACGATCCATGTTTGATGAGCAGAACTGGCAGATTGGCTGTTGTTGCTCCAGAGGGATTTGCGTGGGGATTACAAGTGGTTTTCAAGGGCTGGCTATGGAATAAATGACATTACTGATGCAATAAAAGCAATCCCTGCCTCTTTCCTACTCCCCACTCCTGCCATTCCCAAGCAAACAATGCAATCTGATTTGGTTTTCACAAGGAAAATGATAAATGTATGCTGACTGTGTCCTGAGTCTTCTCCTGCTCCTGCATTTTGGCATCTCAGAGGAGCTGGCAGGTGCTCTAAGGCAGAGCATCATGTAGACACCAGGTCTAGTGGAAGGTGGCCCTGCCCATGGCAGGGGGTTGAAACTAGCTGAGCTTTAAGGTCCCTTCCAACCCAAACCATTCCAGGATTCCATGTAATCCCCATCCCTCTCTGCTTGTTCACTCACAAGCTGCAGGAAATCAATCCGTGTGCACTCCCAAGCCTCACTGCCATGCCACACAAGCCATAATCTGGGACCAAACATTCCCAAACTGCTCATTTTGTGAGCTTTTCTGCTGGATTTCCTCCCTGCTCCCAGTGCACCCTCTTGTATCCATGATTTGTGCAAGCAGGGAGTCCTGTGCTATCCCACATTTCCCCTAACACTGCTGAGTTCACTAGTGACACGTTTACTAGAAGGGGAACCAGCTTTTGGAGCTTTTAGAGGGTTCAGATCCTCGGATCTTTCTTAGCTGAAGGAACCAGCTGCATGGCTACCAGAAAGCCTCTGGGATTTCCCTTTTCATCCCTCCTCCCATCAGCACAAGGCACCAGCAGTGCCGATGTGATGAGTCGGGAACATTGTTTCGGGACTCGCCTTCTCAGCCTCTGCAAAACTGGCACCAGCCTGAGGTTTCTCACTCCTTGCAAGTTTTTCTAATTAGGGCAGGGTGTAAATTTAAAGTGCCAGTTCTCTTCCTGAACAGCTCCACATGTGGACACCAAGCCCGGCCCAAACCTGTGCTGTTCCTGTTTAGCTTAACCCGTCTCCAAAGGGGGTTTTCACACGTGTGAAAGGAGCAGTTAATCAGGAACATGGAGGGTCAGACCCTCACTGTGCTCCTGGCAGAGCTGAAATTAAAGCTCAGGAGTCCCTCAGAGGGAAGCAGGAGAGGTGAGACCTCGTGCTACAAACACCCTCCTGGATCGAGAGATTTTAGGGCTTGAGGCTCAGCTGAGCTCGGTTTAGAGCAGCAAGAAAAATCTGCACCCTCTGCACAATGCCAGCATAGAACCATAAAATCCTGGAATGGTTTGGGTTGGAAGGGACCTTAAGGATCATCTTATTCCACCTCCTGCCATGGCCATGGGCAGGGACACCTTCCCCTAGACCAGGCTGCTCCCGGCCTTGAATGCCTCCAGGGACGGGGAGTCCACAACTTATGGGGAATGTTGGAATGTTGCAAATATTCCCCCCCCTCAAAAAAGGAAAGGTGAGACTTGGGGTTTGCAAACAATTCTCCAGGCAAGGACCACCCCCAAGCAGGGCACGGTGTGCCCACCCCAAGTGTGGGTGGGAGTTTGCCCGGGTGGAGCCGGGCACTGCCGCCCGTCCCAGCACCATCCCAGCACACACATCCCAGCTGCTCCAGGAGCATCCTGCACTGATCAGCAATTTCTCTGAGTCACCAGCTCCCCAAAGCCCCAGTTTTCCTGGGCAGATGAAAGCAGAGTGACACAGGTTTCCTGCAATTTCTGGCGGTTTCATCACCAAAGAGATAAAGCCTCTGGTGGAGCCGGGGGGGATGGGATGGTCCAGCTGTGTAAACTGCGTGTGGGCTAAAGCATCCCAGGGCAGCATCCTCATCCCAACACTTCCAAAGCAAAATACAACCTCTCTGGAGGCAGCAGCATCACACAGAAACATTAAACCAGCAACTTGGCCCAGAACAAGCAAATGAGTTATTTTCATCAAAGCAGGAAAATATAAAATCCGTCTTCACCTCTGTCACCAAACAGCCCAGACAGCACGTTTCATGGCTTTGTCTTTACTCTGGGATGACATGGGGATCATTTTAATGGATTTAATTAAAGCTATGCAAAATTTGTGTGAGGAACAGTGGGAAAATTTGCACCTCTGATCTGTGGGAAGTTCTACAGATGTACATCCAGCTGACACGGGCTGTGCTTAAATCCAACCATCCACGTGCACAAAACACACGCTCACTGAACTTGAGAGAACATCACTTACTGGAATATGCAAATTAATTAAACATCACTTACTGAAATATGCAAATTAATTAAAAACCCCTACGTTGACCATCTGGGAGGACAGAAGGTGCCACCTGGGTGGGGAGGCCCTGGCACAGGTTGCCCAGAGAAGCTGTGGCTGCCCCATCCCTGCAAGTGTCCAAGGCCAGGTTGGATGGGGCTTGGAGCAACCTGGTCTAGTGGAAAGTGTCCCTGCCCATGGCAGGGGGTGGCACTGGATGGGCTTTAAGGTCCCTTCCAACCCAAACCATTCCAGGCCAACCATCCCAGGAATCCAAGCATAAATCAACTGCTCCAACAGCCAGGGATACCAGAGGAAAGACTACAAAGCAGGAATGAGAAGAAGCCTCCAGCCTCCTTTCAGCCAGGAGACCTCACTGTAGCCATGAACTGCAACAAAACCCTGCCCTTGCCCCAAGAACACCACACCAAAGGCATCAACCCACTCCAGCCCTTTTCATCCCTGAAATGGGCACATTCTGTCTTCACACGTCCATATCTGACACCACGAAATGATTCTCTTCATAATGCACGTATTAAAAATTCCCTTTAAAAGAAGTTTATAATCTGCCATCTGTTTCAAGTTAGGTTGAGCTGATTTTGGCTTTTTTTTTTTTTTCTGAAATGGAATAGAAAACATTATTTAAAGGTCCTGTAATCTAGATGGTGGGAGGAGAGAAACCAAATTCCAAATACCAGCACCACTGTCACACTGCAGCAAAGACTTGGAGAGAGCCAAGGGCTGGGAAGATGCAACGGGACCAGTGCAGATCAGGACCAAGGGACAGAAAACATGATTAAACTTGGAAGAACTTCACCATCCCTTCAAACCATTGCACTGGAACTGAATAAATTCACAGCCTGAAGATGCCTGACACGGATTAGTGGGCGAGGCCCTTGGCTTGGGCAACGTCAGTGGGTCCTAATGGTTTTAGTGAGGTTCAGTAGCTGCACGTAAACATAAATAACACTGGAAATACGGTGACAGTGCATGGTCGAGATCATGTCATGGACATCAGCAACATCTCTGGCTTATGGCTGGTCTGGCTCTCGTCAGACAGAACGTTTTACCCACACACTTACACGTCCCTGCAATCACACGTGCAGCACATACTTTATCTCCCACCCTCGTTCGGACCCGAACGCCGCGGCACCGAGCGAATCCCATCTGGAGAGCGCAGCTGGTTTGAAGCCCTTGCAGCCCGGCCAGCTCGGCTCGTTTCACTGACAACAACCTTGTAATTGATTCTTCTCAGTGAGCCCGAGCACCTGGAAACTCTGCCGGAGAACTCCAGACACGAAGGTTCTGGAGGAGCGCGGAGGAATCTCGAAAATCAAATGCAAAATTCGAACGGGGGTAAAAACCACCAACCTCAGCCCTGCAACCAGAGCCCGAGGAGCCTGAGTCCTCCCCAGCCCTTGCCTCGGCAGGGGAAGGAGCACATGTGGTGGATGTCAGCCATGGCATTCAATCCAGCCCTGGAAGGGGTTCAGGTGGTGTGAAGAGCGAGAGCGGTGTGAGGCTGACCCAGAGCAGCACAGAAAATGAGCCCTGAGAGCAGCCTGGAAGGCTGTCACGTGGCAGCCACAGCGAGGGCAGCCAGGACTGGTTGTGTTTTCATTACACTTCAGCAAATCTTGCTGGTGTGACCTCTGAATGTCAGTCCTTACCAATATTCCCGGGGACACGGGGCCATCGGAGCCCACCCGGTCCCTGGGTCTCCCTGGCTCGGCCACGGTGGTTGTCATGGCACAGATGTGACACCAATGGCACCAAACTGGGCCACCAGCCCCAGGACAGCCCCACACGTGGCACCTTCCACCACGAACCCAAAACTCAGCTGGAGCTCATCCCTCTGGCACAGCCCAGGCCCCCCTCCCCTCCCTGCCACCGCAGCCCTTTGCCACAGGAACAAAGAGATGCTGCTCTAAAACAAAACAGTGCTCTTGGATGGCCCAACTCACTCCAGCTCTTCCTGGCCCTGAACCCAAGAGCCCCAGTCAGCAGTGAAAGCTAATCCGGCCCTTCCTGCTGCACTTTTACGGCCATGGCAGCGCTTCCCATCCTGGGGGCCTCCCATGCAAATCTCATTTCATGGCTGGGCGTAAAACCTCGCTCTCAGGTTTAATGAGCAAAACCACTACCAGTAGCAAAGGTGAGCTGACAGGGATCCCAGCCCATGGTGCCTCCGAGCCCCCCCTGAGCCCTCCTCGTGGAAAACCCACCCGCTTCCAGCTGGACACCCCGACGCAGAGACACCCCAAAAGCCCGGGCTGCCCGTGCCCCGAGGAGCCACGTTTGATTTTCAAGCTAAAAATCCCCCGCCGAGCCTCAGGGCAGAGGCTGTGGGATCCCTCCCAGGCTCCCCTCGCGTGTGCCAGCAGGATGAGTGATGGGAAATCACACCAGCTCCAGGCTCCGGCTGCTGCCAGGCGGCTCCGCCTGTTGGAGTCACTGACGGCCCCCTTTCCAATTAATCAAGTTCCCATACTGATTAACAGCATGATTCATGTCTCTCGTTAGGCACATTCCCCAACAAACAAGGCTGTATTTCAAGGCCACTGGCTTAATGGTTAAAATAAATACCTTCCAAATTTCTATTTTCAAGTAGCTGAACCTTTTCCACCTTTACAACTAATTCAGACTTCCTTCAAATTATTTTTCTAAGTAATATAACAATTTGTTTTTCATTAGAGCTTGTCAAAGCCGGACTTTGGTTTATTTTGAGAGAAACCAGCGCTCTCCAGAAACTGTTTAGTAGAATTTGAATGACGCCCAAAGGGGTTATTGCAGCCACAATCAAAATAGAGTTTACAGCACTGGCTTGGGGTGACACTTTATTTAACGACGTAAAAAAAAAAGAAGGGGAAAAAAAAAACCCCAGCGCCCCTGAATCAGAAGCTAATTAAATGCACTCCTATGGCTCACAGTAAGTGTTTCTCAGTCACTCTGACTACTGCAGAATGCAAGGACTTAACTTGTTGCTAACTAATCCCAGACCCCATTACAGAGCTGCCTTATTTACTGGGTTGGGGTGGTATGTGCTGGTATTCTCGTGTCTGGTACAGCAGCCCCGCAACAGATACCATCGAGCTGGAAGTGAAATCAAATCTAGCAGTGATTAAATAGTTTGGGTTCTGCCTGCTTAGGATTTTTTTTTTTTTTGGAGGGGGGGGAGTATAGCTTGGTATTTAATTTAAGGTGGCTTAAATGTAACAGAAAATCTGCCCTGTAACTGCTTTGATTTCACATTCCTCTTGTTTTGCTGCAGAGAAAAGCTGAGCTGGAGTAGCGCCAGGGCCGAGGGAGGGAAGGCTGGGGGGTCCATGGGGACAGGGAGTGAGGGGCAGGGGGACCCCTGCACCCCTCGCCCGGGGGACTGGGATGATGATTAACCTTCATAATCCCAGCATAAAGCCTCAGGGTTCCCAAAAAACCCTTTCATCGCTCTCCCTCCATCCTTCATCTCAAGTCCAAAGCAGATTTTTAAACAACTGAGCTGCAAAACTCAGTTTTCCATGGGCCCATTCCTGCCCCAGCAGCTCCCTCACGTTCTGCACTTCATTTTCCTGGGATCCTCCATTTGTTGTTTCTTTCTAAGCCACAACAAAATGAACAATATTTGGACATTTGTGAAGGCTGAATTTCCTCTGTTTTCGCAGGGGAGTCACTGCCCAGCCCCAGCAGTGCCACCCACCCACTTACACCCTGCCAGTGATGCTGGGTCACATTCCTCAGCACCCTGAGGGGCTACAAAAAAACAGGAGAGGGACTTTTTAGTGATAGAACAAGGGGGGATGGATTTAAACTGAAAGAGAGGAGGTTTAGACTGGATATTGGGAAGAAATCCTTCCCTGTGAGGGTGGGGAGGCCCTGGCACAGGTTTGCCCAGAGAAGCTGTGGCTGCCCCATCCCTGCAAGTGTCCAAGGCCAGGTTGGACACACCTTGGAGCAACCTGGGCTAGTGGAAGGTGTCCCTGTCCATGGCAGGGGGTGGGACTGGATGGGCTTTAAGGTCTTTTTCAACCCAAACCAGTCTGGGATTCAACGACCTGCAGAACGATGCCTGAATTTTCCGGCTGCTCCCTCCTCCAGCAAACTGGACAGTGGCTTTACCCTCACAAACGTTTTCATACACAAAAGCAACCCCTTGACCAGTGCACGTGTGCTGGAGGTGCAGAATTAAAGCCCTAACCAAGGGCCTGATCCTTCTGCCACGAGCCTGGCACTTGTGCAGCCCCACTAATCCTCCCGGAGACACTCCTGATTTACACCAGCGCCGGAAAGGGAACGAACCCCAGCTCGGATCTGACAAGTGAAAACAAACACTGGATTCAGACACTTTCTGCAGGGAAGGGGGGGGGCTGTTTAATTTTTGTTCCCTCTCTCCAGGCTGCTGCTGTGACCTCTGCTACCTCCTAAGTCAGCAACACAATATGTTGCAGCTGTGGCACAGCCACAGCCTGATTCAATTTGTGCGTGTGGCTGCGAGGGCAGTTCATCCCTCCAATGTCTTGTGGCGTGGCAGAGGTGGGGGAAGAGGGGGTTTTGTCCTCCCCTCCCAAAAGAAACGGGGGGGAAAACCCTGCTTTGCCTCCCCTGCACAGCACTGGAGAGATGGGAACAAAATCAACTGGAGGAAAACGTCCATTCCCATCCCAGTTTTTAGGAGGTTGGGGTTTGGCCAAGCCAAGGCAGAAAATATCTGTTCAACAACTGTTTTCTGCCTAGAAAGAAAAAAAAAAAAAAAAGAGGAGGAAAATGACTTTGCTGCCCACTCTCCTGCACATTCCCAGCTCCCAGGAGAGCAGGGGTTGTGTGTCCCTGGTGCAGTGCCCAGCTGGGCAAGGGTAGAGCTTGTTTTCCAAGGGAATGGAGCTGGAGGTTTCTGCCACATTTCCCCTCAGTGGTCCCTCTCAGCAGGTCCCCCCCGGAGCTTCCTCAGGGGGGTTCTTTGCTGAGGCTATGACTTTAGGGGGGTGGGGGTTTAATCTCTGCCTTCTCCAAGGCTGGAATTCAGCCTCGCTCTTGGCACTGTCATCCCTCTGCTTCACACACGGCTCCTGCTGAAAACCATCCTGGGATTGCCCAAATGTCAGCCCACTGCCAAGCCTGCAGGGAAGCAGGAATGGTGGCAGGGAAGAGCTGGCAGCACCAAGGCTTCTCCACTCTGGCTCCTTTGGGGAACTTCTGTCCTGCTGTGGGACAGGGGGGCTGAGCTCATCCAGGCACCAAGGGCCCCTCCAGGAATTCCCCAGCCATGAGGATGCTCCGTGCTGGAGCACGTGCCAGGAGTTTTCAGGGGCCACACAAAGGAGTCAGAATCCACAAATTCATTCAAATCCAAAAGGATTTGAAAGCTTAAAACTCTCCCCACGTCCCCCAACTGTGCCTTTACAACCGTGACCCAGAGCAGCATGGAAGCAAAGGAACGACCCTGTGCCTTTCCAACAGCACCAGCCTTATACTTTCCATTCTAGTTATTTATTTATGGCTTTTACCTTTGTGATACTGAAGCTCCTTCCCATCTGGCAGGGCCAAAACCACCCCTCAGCTGTAAAAAAAACCTCAGCCCCCTCCCTCATGGGAGCTGCAGCCTCCTCTCTGCGCTCCAACCCGGCACTACCTGCCAGCTCCGAGGGGCAAGGTGGCTTTTTCCTGGCTTTCTTGGCTTTCCTCTCGCTTCCCCTCATCAACTCCTTTGCCAAGCAGTGTAATTTTACTGCCTGGCTTAGAAGGAGCCAAGAAATACGTTTGCTGGTGTAAGCTGTGCATTGGATGGCGTGAAAAACATGCAGCTTCAGGGTTTTTAGGAGCCAGCTCCAGGGAACAGCGGAGCACCCGCCGAGCAGCAGGACTTGCCTTCCCCACGCAGCACTTCCAGCCTCCCTCCTCCTTCAAACCACAAGCTCCTCGGGGTATGGGCAGGCTCTGCCCTGATGCTTCCACAGAACCAAGAATAACAGAGTGCAGACCTCACCTGGGGTCTCCAAGACCCTCCAAGATCTCTCCTTCCCCGCTCCAGATACCAAAAGCCACATTTTGGACTTGATTTCCCCTGAATATTGGGGGTGCTTCAGATCTAAATGTGTATTTCTGAGGCTCAGACCTCTTCACTGCTACAGAAATCAGCCAATCATGGATTCACAGAATCATGGAATCGTCAAAGTTGGAAAAGCCCTTTAATATCATCAAATCCAGTCATCAACCAGCACCACCCCCAGGTTAACCACCAAATCAGGTCCTCAAATGTCACGTCCACAGGTTTTCTGAACACTTCCAGGGGTGGTGACTCCACCACTGCCCAGGGCAGCCCATTCCAATGCCTGATAACCCTTTTGGTGAAGAAATTCCTCCTGATGTCCAACTTGTCACCATCACCCAGATCTCCCACATGGAGGTGGCCCAGGATGCTCCAGCAGACTGGAAGCAGCACAATCCCACAGGAATCCAAGGGTGGACAGACCTCCATCCTCCAGCACAGTCTCCACTGCCCAGCCCCTCCCCTCTGATGTTTCCAAACTCACTAAGCCTTTTCCCTTATAAATGTGAACTAAGCAAGAAGAATAAGTTCACACTTGGAAAAAAAACCACTTTTTTTTCTTTAAAGCCCAACTTCTTTTGGGTTCCTGACAAAGCAATATTCTCCAGGCCAGTTGGAATCTGGAAAAATACACTCACTCAACCTAGCCACCATGACTCCAATAACAATTATAAAATGTCCAATAAAACTTGCATGTAATGTCAATTCAAATCTTGAAAAGCAGAATTAAGTGGTATATCAACATTAAACTTTATTGCTTCCTTTGCAGAGCAGAAGTATTGTCAATAAAAGTCATTCTGAATGAAGAAAAGGGCAGTAAATATTAAATAAACAGGTTTTTGTTGAAATGCTATAAAGGCACCAGAGCTGCATTTTACACTGGGACCCTTTTTGCCTTTGCAGACTCCCCTCGTGATAGAAATAAGGCAGTAATTGCCAACTATCAATAAAGTGCCAATTAAAGGGGTGGTTGATGCCTGCATTTACTCCGTGTCGTTAGGAGCCTTTATTGCATGGAGTTGGCTTTTCCAGGTCCCCCTGGCTCTGTCTGACACCCCCCAGCACACCCAGGGTCGTGCTGCTCATTAGGAGCCCCTGGAGGAGCCGGGAGGGACACAGAGGTGACACTGGCCACGAGTCCTGGCTGGGGGCTCGGCAGGGATGGAGCACCCCAAGGTGAGTGAGGAGCATTGACAGAGTCCCAGAATAGTTTGGGTTGGAAGGGACCTTAAAGCCCATTCAATCCCACCCCCTGCCATGGGCAGGGACACCCTCCACTAGCCCAGGTTGCTCCAAGCCCTGGCCTTAGACACTTCCAGGGATGGGGCAGCCACAGCTTCTCTGGGCAACCTGTGCCAGGGCCTCCCCACCCTCACGGGGAAGGATTTCTTCCCAATATCCAACCTGAACCTGCTCTCCTTCAGCTTAAGGAGGTTGGGTTGGCTGGTGACGAAGTTTCTTCTGGCAGAGATGTGAAGAAGCAGCATCACCCCCTGAGCTCCCTGCACTGGTGTTTCTGGGAACACGGAACCAGGTGGGGCAGGACAGCCCTGCCCCGAGACACAGCTCTGTGCCAAAGCCTGGCACTGGGCAACGTGGTTTGCTCTCTGATGGGCCACTCAGCCTGGCGTGTTCTGCTCCTTCCCAGCTCTACTCACCTTAGGAAGAGCCATCACCACCCTCCCTGCTCTTCCTTACACACAGAACAGTTCCCACTCACAATTCCTGCCTCCTGAGCCGATCTCTGCCGTGTCTCAACACCTGCCTGCTTCTGCAACGAGCAGCCGACAGAGATGGCAGGTTTTACTTTGCCCACGAGCCAAAATAAGAGGTTTTTTAGGGTTGGGCTGAATAAAATCCTCCCTGTGACACCAAAAACCTCAGGTGTGATGCCTGACACAAACACCCTGAGACCTCCCTCGGTCAGGCCTGGTCTGTCCCACTGCCGGGACCTCCAACTGCCCAAGTTCCACCCCAACACAACCAAACTGACCCCAAAAGCTGTGCAGAGGCACAAGCTGATGCCCAGTGGCACCCAAACACAACAGGAAGCATTTGGGAAGCAGAAGGAGCAGGAACCTCCACGAGGGCACAAAACCCCGAGGCTTTTATGTCAGACCTTTAAAACCTGACCAGCATTTTTGTGGTTTACCAAGGGAGTTTATAAGCTGTTCTCCAGTTTAATCATCACATGAGTTCACAGGAAGCAGGAACAGCTACTGAGTATGAATTTCATGATGCTGAAATGATGCTGAACAAACCCAGGCAGAGAGGGCTGGGGATTAATGAGCTCTCTGAGTTCTGCCAGGGACAGGGATGAGAGAAATCAGGGGGGGTCTGGGAAATATGTATGCAGGAGCTTCTGTCCTCTGAGTTTCACACACGTACAAGAAAACCCAACCCCAGAAATCAACTGGAGTGTGAACACCATCCATTTTTCAAGGTGTTATTTTCACTACAAACCTCGGCTCAGTGAATCTGGGGGTTGTGAAAAGCAGCTCAAACCTTTTCAGAGATAAAGAACAGCCCTTGAATGCTAAATATGTAAAGAAAAATCTCTTGAAAACGTGAAAGATGCCTATAAAAATTAGCTTTTGGAGAAACTGCAGGTACTCCTGAGCCACAGGATGCACCAGTCCTGGGCTGACACTTCTCTGCCACTCAGAAATCAAACCAGCAGCACGGGAAACAAACCTCCAGCGAAGCAGAAAGAGCAGCCACAGTGGTGTGACCCACCCGAGAGCCAACAGGTCATGGCTCTGAATCATCCTGAGTCACTTCCTCTGGAGTCAGTTCCTCTGGATGCTGCTCCAGGGAATCCCATCCCTGCTCCTGCCACCTGTGCCCATGTCCTGGCAGAGCCAGCACGAGGAGTGTGTGTCTGCCCAGCCCACCCACAGCTCCAGGAGCAGTGGGGGCAGTTTTACACCCCTCAAAGACCCTCTGCTCCATCTTGGGAGATGTTCCCCTTAGGAAGCAAAACAGGAGCACCTCACCTGGAAGAGGATCTGCAGGAGGCCGTGCAGGATGCACATCCGCCGTCCCAGGAAGAGGAAGAAGGGCACCAGCAGCTCGATGAAGTGGTTGACCAGGGTCTCCAGGCGGTGGAACCACCAGGGCGAGCGGTGCATGAAGTAGGCGATGGGGTTGGGCACCGGCTGCGTCTGAAAGGGGGCAGGAAAAAGGGATCAATCCCCTCTCCAAGGCTCATTACTGAGGAGAGTTACAGAGTTTTGGCCTCTTTCCTTATTTCTTTCCCCAAGTCTCCTCCCAGGAGAACCATCCTTAGCCTCTGGGAACTCGTTTCTTTGTGGAGAAAATGGATTCATTCGAGTGTTTTTCATGCAAACCCAACAAGTTTTTAAACCAATCCATCTTCTGAAAACCCGGAGTTTTACTTTTCCCTGTTTTCAACGCAACCCAAACCCGTCTTAAATTAAACCAGCTATTATTTAATACTGAAATATTGCACACAGCTTGACACTGGGTGATGTTAAACTGCCCTGCACGAGTGAAGATCATCAGAGCAACTGAGCAGATACAGAAACTGAGACAAAGATTTTTCTCGGGGTCACACAGAGGGTCAAACAGAGCCAGGAATGGAAACCAGATTATGAAACCTTGGAGATCTTCTTTCAAAATGTTTAAATTTGAAATAAATGTGGCGGTAGAGCTGCTTTCCAAAACTGTAATTTGGGAGAGGAAAGTGTAATTCCTCTAAACATGTTAGACTGGTTAAGGTATTTACACACTGGCCTTGGGACAATATTATTCTTTTATCAGCCTGAATTTTTTGACACTGGGAGATTTTTCCATCCAGTACAATAAAGCTGCAAATTTTACAAAGGAAGCAAACCCAAAACCTGATATGTTAATAAGCGCCACCCTAAGAAAATTGTGCAATTTTAGTGAAAATAAATGTTAATTTATCTCTAGCATATCTGACAGGCTCAAATTCATTGGTATTGTTTGAAAATTGCAACAACAAAAAAACAGAGAGGTTGAAAACACGAATGTTAATTAAAGGAGACAAAACACATCTTTAAATTATTTGTAGCTAAATCAAAAATACAAACAAACCAGGGAAAATCCTGTAGGATGCATGGCAAGCGAGAGCGCTCCCACTGCCAAATCCCACAACTATTGTAATCCCTTATTAGCAAAGCTGGGATTAATAAAGTTGTTGCTTTCCATGGGTTGGAGCTGCTGGAGCCCCTCAGGACAGGAGACCGCATCCTTCCTTCCTCGGACACGGCGCCGGATGGAGCCGGGCCGGGGTCAGGGAGCTCTGCCAAGTCCACTCCAGCCAGGGCTGGAGGTCAGGGCAGCCCCGGGTGCCACCCAGGGTCCTTCCCCCACCACGGGACCTGGTTTGAGTTACTCTGCTTGTTGGACTGTTCTCCAGCATTCCCAGAACGCCGGGGAGGCTCACAAAGAGATTTTTTTTTTTTTTTACCTTGATCCCAAATTGCTGAGAAATGCTTTTATCCTCCCCAAAAGGCAGGTTGGTTTCTTGGCTCTTTTTATTATTTTTTTTTTTTTAAAGTGCTTTAACCAAAATTGACCCAGCTGAGGTACCAGTCCTAGAGGCTGGAATGTTTAGCACCTGAGGCCGAGGAGTGCAGAGAGCAGACAGTGCTACCTGAGTAATTACACACCTACTTACAACTGTAATTAGCACATTAATATGTATTAATGTTGCTGCTTGGTTGGGCTGGGACTCACAAAATCATCCCCCGGACCTGCTCAAGGGCAGAATGAGAAAATTCCAGCCTCAAGTTCCACCCGACTGGGACAAGAAGCAGAGGGAAGTTCAAGGCCAGGGTGGAGCAACCTGCTCCGGTGGAAGCTGAGCTTTAAGGTCCCCTCCACCCCAAACCATTCCATGGTTCTATGCTTGAATATGTAAAGCAGAACACAGCGATAGGGAAGTGATTCACAGGTCCCAGATACTCTTGAAAAGCTGCTGGGGGAGGAGATCCGTGTGTGCATGTGTGTGTTCCTCCCGATGCCTTCCAGATGCTGCGGGCGCGGGATTCCCGGGGAGGAAGCCGTGTTTACTCGGGATGGGGTGTCGAGGCAAAGCCCCAGAGCAGTGTGTGAATCACCTTGGTGAATGCCTGGGATGCTGGAAAACTCCCTGCTTTCCTTTTGGGCCTGAGTTTGTTGCTGCCCCGGGGTGCTGGGAACACCCACCACCCTGACTGGTGGGTCCTCTTGGGGGAAAGCACCTTGCTGGGATTAGAGAGGGAATTCCCTCCCCACGTGCTATCCCAGAGTAATCATATCCTATGGAATCATTGCAGCGGTGTTGGAGGCAGCGGTGTCAGAGCCCAGGAGGAGGAAAAAGCTTTCCAGGATCACCTCACCCAGCTCAGTTCTGGGATTTTGAGCTTTGTGCTTTGCTCCGTGACTGCTCTGCAAGGAGAATCATGGGATGGTTTGGGTTGGAAGGGACCTTAAAGATTATCTAGTTCCAAACCTCTGCCACGGGCAGGCACACCTCCCACTATCCTAGGTGGCTCCAAGCCCTGTCCAACCTGGCCTTGGACACTTGCAGGGATGGGGCAGCCACAGCTTCTCTGGGCAACCCTGGGCCTCCCCTGGCACAGCCAAGAATTTCTTCCAACATCTTATCTAAACCAACTCTTTCAGTTGGAAGCCGTTCCTCCTTGTCCTGTCAGTCCAGTTCCTGGTGAAGATTCCCCCTCCAGCTCTTCATCCTAAGAAGCATCCTAGAAGCAGCCAAGAGTTCCCCTCCATCCACAGCTGTGACCTGCTGACACAC
Source organism: Neopelma chrysocephalum (assembly GCF_003984885.1). Lineage (NCBI taxonomy): Eukaryota > Metazoa > Chordata > Aves > Passeriformes > Pipridae > Neopelma > Neopelma chrysocephalum. The sequence goes on from NW_020897722.1 coordinate 1,788,680, forward strand.
AGACACGGAAAAATGCAGCTCCAAGTCCGATGCAACTCAGTGAACAATCCCAAGGCAGCATGAGGGAGCGAGGGGAGCCCCGGGCTCCGAGCAGCCCCTTTTCTGGGCACTCTGCGAGACAGAAAATATTCTTAGAAAAAAAAAAAAAGATCAGCAAAGCCTGGTTTTCCGTGTCAGCACAAGGTGCAACCTAATAACCCTTCTGCCTCCTCACACCTCCAGCAGCCAGGGAAAAACTGGTGCTGTGAATGCCTTTGGAAAGGGGACGGGGGAAAATGAATCCCATAACTCACGGATGGGGCAGGTTTGTAAGGTGTGAGCGGGGCCGGCGCTCGGCGGGGGCTGCCCAGGAATTCTGGGTCCCCAGCCCGGGCCTGTTCCCTGCCTGGGATCAACCAGGTTTTACAAGGGCTGGGAACAGATTCTAAAAATATGCACAATAAACTGTTTTTTTCTCCCTAAGGGGTCTATGGTTTAATTATGTTCTTAGTGAGAACCATTAAAGTGCTAAGTACCTGAAGACTCCTAATTTACTAAACTATAGGCTACTAAAGCCCAACAGAAGGCCATTATACACCAGAGGGAAGGCTCTTCTCGGGGCCTGTAAATGCACAGGGTCTCTCCTCCAGCCTCCCTGTTGCTGTGGTGTTCCATAAACTCCGACGGAGTATTTAATCCCAGGGTTAGACAGCCCAGCTCAGCTTAAGGAAACCTCCAGGCTCTCCTACACGTGGGCAGGAAAACAAGTCCCATATTGTCCTCAAACAACCCACTGCTCAGACAGGGCTGGGGCTCGCAGCAACCTGGGCTGGTGGAAGGTGTCCCTGCCCAGGGCAGGGACTGGGACTGGATCATCTTTAAGGTCCCTTCCAACCCAAACCATTCTGGGATTCTTCACTGGTCTCACAGCACAGCTCCCACGCAAGTAACTGTGCAGCATGGGAGGGTGAAGTTGGAGGGGGAGGGAATCATGGAGTCATGGAATGGTTTAGGTTGGAAAAGCCCTCTAAGATCAACGAGTCCAACCAAGTGCAAGGAATGGCAGAAAAATCTTGAAAAACAGAAGGAAATGGAACAACAGCAAATATGAATAAATAGTTAGAGGAAGCAACTACTGGGTCAAAAGAAACAGGATCACAGAATGGTTTGGGTTGGAAGGGACCTTAAGGTTCCACCTCCTGCCATGGGCAGGGACACCTTCCACTAGACCAGGTTACTCAAAACTGGCCTTGGACACTTCCAGGGATCCAGGGGCAGCCACAGCTTCCCTGGGCAACCTGTGCCAGGGCCTCCCCACCCTCATAGGGAACAATTTCTTCCTCATATCCAGTATGAATCTATTTTCAGTTTCAATCTATCCCCCTTGTCCTATGGAATCACAGAATACAATCCCACCTCACCCCCAGAACAGGCGCAGGGAACGTGTCAGGAACAGCTCAGGGGTTCCCACAGACAGGAGAGAGGGAAAGCCTTTGGCAAACACAGCAGAGTGTGAGGAGCAGCAGCACCCTGGAAAACTAGGATAAGAGGTATTATTAAATGTCTTCTTGAGTGCTTGTGGAAGGTTTAGACGAACTGCAAAGCTCAACTCTCCAGCTTCCCAGGCACTGAGGTATGAACTCATCTTCTCAGCTTCAAAGGAAAGCTCTTGGTTCTCTTGCACTTTGGACCAAAAAATGAAAAGGATTCTCCAGAATATTTTGATCACCGTGATCCAACAGGCTGTTTCTCTGCCAGCCTATTTTGCTTCAGAACTTGACCCTTCCTCCTTATGCATCTGCAGATCAAAGCTCCACCTTCCCAAGCCCGGGCAGGAACATCTTCCCAGCCCCACGTGAAGAGGCAGCAAGCAGAGAGGAGCTAAACGGGGTCACTCCCAGCTGCTGGCAAGTGTGGGAAGATGAGTGTCTTGACTGAAGTCTTCCCCTCTCGTGCTGCAAAACACCCTTCTTGGAAGAGGGAGATCCCGGAGAGCCGCAGCTTCCTCACTCTGGAGGGGGCTCTGCACGGGCAGCAACCTTGACTGATGAGTAACACAATGATTCTGCACAAAGAGACACGTGTAGGGAAGGACTTGGAAAGGCAGTTGAGCAGGGAACTGCTCAGCCTCTCGTGTAACCCCAGCGGGACCTCGAGCTGTGGGTATTTTATCCGCCTGTTCACGCGCACGAGGCTCCACGTCCACGCCACCAAAACACCCGAAGTTAAAAATAGGCCCTTCGAAACGTTCCAGTTATTAATAAGATTCCAATCAAAATAAAATCATAAGGAAAAAAAACCTAAAAACCTGTATCTGGAATAAAACCCACACGGCACCAAGGTCCAGTGGGGTCACAAGGGTTCGGCTCTTCAGCAACGCGGCATCAAAATAATTAAGTCTCCGTAGAACTATTAAAAAGAAAAGTTACCTACACGTTCTTGCTGGGCAGAGCTTCCCTCGCCCAGTCAATAGCAATATTCAGTTCATAGAAAAACACGCTGGAATCTGCCTGTTTAAGACAGCAACCCAAGCCAAGGAGATGTGTGTTTGACTCGGTGCCAGCACGACCATAAAATGTTGGCAATTTAGTAGAGACGTAGTGCCGCGCCACTCTCCCAAAGGACCTAAATAAACTTCAGATGGAGAACATATATTTTTACTTTTTATATATATAAATCTGCTGTTTCATTTTTAACTCCTTTCCCCAGCCGTCCCTCCGGCGGAGGGTTTGTTCCGAGCTCAAACAGGTCCCCGGCTCTCCCCCGGCCGAGCGAAGCCTCGGCGAGGAGAAGAAGTTAAAAGCATGAAAAATCAGAGCAATGATTCCCGGCTGGGCGTTGGGTTTCCTGGGGAATCGTGGCTGCAGCCGCCGGAGGGGAAAGGGGCTCGGGAGAAAACTCTGCCGTGCGATTTCATGCCTCGGCATCGTAAAACATCCCCCGGAATTTTTTTGTTCTCCTGTTTACAAAGTTGCACTTGCAAAGTCACTGGTGTAGGTGAAGCCTCCCTGCCACACCCGTGATGTTTAACAGCAAAGCCAGGCTTTGCTCACGATGAGTCAGCCGGACTTAAACCAGCACGAGCGAGGATGGACCGGGGGGACACTGAAACGAGGGATCTGGAATTCCAAGTTGGGTGGGGGCAGAAGGATCTGTAGCTGCACTGTTTGCTTTTCCAGACTGCAGCCACCTCCTGGTCCGAGCTATCCTTCTCCAATAACAAATCCCACATTTGCAGGGCCCGCAGCATCCCTGTTTATTGACACTGTGCCTCGGAGCTGCTCCCTGAATATCGAGTTAATTGGAGATGGGTTACAGATTCACCTATTTATTCTGTACATTCTTGGAGAGGTCCGAGCTAAAATTACACGAGGAACCACTGAACTGTTCAGGCTATTATTTGTTCAAAATCCCTTTAAAGTAATTAGTAGGGGCTGGAACAGACATCTTGGCTCTGGTGGGGCCAGAAGAAGCTGGTGGAACCAACTGCAGGTCATTACTGCCTTTGGGGAGAAGGTTTAAGAGCACCAGAGATGGATCACATTGGGTTTAGGGAGTGGAACAGGCTGGAAGGTACATCCCTAAGAATCACAGAGTTGGAAAAGGCCTCCAAGATCATCAAGTCCAACCTCTGAGCGAACACCACGTCAACCAAACCATACAGTGAAGGAGAAAACCAGGAGTTAAGGGCAACACACGCTCACCAAGGAGGTCCCATCCCAAAGGCAACCAGGGGACTGCAGCAATCCTTCTCCAGGTTTGCTGGTTTCCATCAGATGGTGCTGATGTGTCTCATACTCCGAGGTTTTCCAACAGGAACACGTTCCCTGGCCCGGCGCTCTCGCCTTCCCCACCGGATCACTCACCAGGCCCCTCACCAATATTTTAAATTGCCAGTTAAGAGCATATTGCAAACGTGATCCCTTAATTGGTCACTGTTATGACTCTCTATTAGAGAAGACAAGTTTTTCCACACAAGGTAAGCCCTTGCAAAAGCACTGAAAATGTTTCAAAACAACCCAGACCTGATGTATTTATTATACGCTTCTCTATATATAAATAATTTCACGAAAAGGAACGTACTGAGTGGAAACTCCATTTAAAATGTGATCCCAGATGGTGGCAAAGCTCTAAAATTGCAAGGCAACATGTAAAGAAAGATTAACGACCTCAAACAGGCACAAATTTATGAGGTGAAAGCCCCTGTAATCCTGGAGAAAAATGATACCAAACCTTAGACCAGACAGCTAGAAAATACCTCTGCTTAGTTCATGTGCCCTCTGCCATTTTCCATTTTCTCGTAACACACATTATTTTGGGTTCATTTGCTCTTTCCTCCTGCAGGGCAGAAGCATCACTTCGGTCCAGGAGCATGGGGGTGGATTTGCCAGGTCCCACCAGGTACCAGGAGCAACAGGCAAATCAGACAACAGGCAACAGCAATGGGAATAAGCAGCTGAAAGCAGGGAAAAGGGAGCCAGGACACCACGTGAAGCCTTTCCCATCACTGCAAGACCCAAAGCTCCACCGAGTGGGTTGAGGTGACGGTGCCCAACGTTTCCAACTGAAGCTCAAGTACTTCCCTATTCTGCCTGTGTGTGAAACGTTCTGAAGGGAAGGATGTCAAGTTTCATCCCAAAGAATGTGGGTCACCCCAGCCAGCACCATCTTCCGTGCTCTTAACTCCAGCTAGGATCAAACAGGACCTCTGGGTCCCACAGCCCCTTCCCCTGAGATCTCTGGCACCTCGAACACCCTCTGACAATTCCCACTTCAGCAAGGCCACTCGGACTATTTTACTATAATGATTTTACATGAACTGGGATTTTCCAGCCTTTTCAGCAGAGTTCCTTGCACACTCTAGTGCCTTGAAGGGCAAACCCACTGCTTCGGAGAGAGGGTGGAAGAACATCCTTCTGAGCATCTCTCCAATACCTATGCCTGCCCAGGGGATCCAGGGCTTTTCCCTACCACAGCTCCGAAAAAACCCCACGGCCGCTCTTCCGTAGCCCCTCATCCCTCCACTTTTATCCTTTTTAACAGTCTGTGCTGAAACCAGGACCTATCTCCTTTAGAGAGTTTTTTTTTTTTGGCATGTGCTCCTAAACATGACGCTCAGCACCAAGCCAAGGAACACAGGGGCAAACAAACCCACGAGTGCCGGCGCAGCCCCGGCTCGTGCCCGTGTTTGGATTCGGTCGTTTCGTGGCCTGGGCATTTACAGTCGGGTTAGTCGGTTGTTTTTCCCCCCCCCCCCCCTTACAACAGTGGGATCTTTCATAAAACGTGTTCACAAAGGGTAAATTGTGCCATTAGGAACCGACTACCTGGTTGGTCACTGGAGTTCTCCGAACTGGAACGGCACCGCGCTCGTGCCAAACCCAGCGCCGGGGGCGGGAGGGGGAACACGCCGTTGGGGGCTGCTCGTTTAACTCTCCAACTGCCCGAGAGACAGAGCAAGCTCAGCACAGAAATATTTATCATTTAGGTTGGAAAAGGGCTCCAAAGCCACCCGGTCCAACCGTTCCCCCAGCTCTGCCAAACCCATCACTAACCCATGTCCCCAAGTGCCGCATCCCCCCCAGGCATCAGCTCCACAGTGAGTGATTCAGCAGAATCCCGGTCTCAGCCTCCTGTTCATCTAAGAGCACTTACAGAGCAGGATGGAATAAAAATAAGACACCAGGAAAAGCCAGGTTGCTGTCCCAAAGATGGAGCCAAAAGCTCAGCAGAGTTTGCTTCTGTTTTAAGCTTTCTCCCGAGTAACAAAGGATGCAGCCTGAAAGAATTTAAGACGAGGAAAACAAGTCACAAGAAAACTCTTGGCCACGAGGAGCTGATGTACAAAATCCAGAAGCCAATTCTCTCTCTCACCAATGAACGAGGCCATGGAGTGACAGAACGAGGGGGGATGGCTTCCCAATGACAGAGGGCAGGGTTAGGTGGGATATTGGGAAGAAATTGTTCCCTGTGAGGGTGGGAAGGCCCTGGCACAGGTTGCCCAGAGAAGTTGTGGCTGCCCCATCCCTGCAAATGTCCAAGGCCAGGTTGGATGGGGCTTGGAGCACCCTGGGCTAGTGGAAGGTGTCCCTGCCCATGGCAGGGAGTGTGACTGAATGGTCTTTAGGTTCCCTTCCAACCCAAACCAGTCTATGATTCCACAATTCTCTGAATTGAACCTCTCCAGCCAATGCCACAGCACTGCCTCTCCTGGCATGGGCATCATTCCAACAACTCTTTTTTAAGCAATTAACGGGTTACAACAGTGACTTCTTACAGAAAACATGACAATTCTCTTTGTAATACACACACACAGTGACAGAGACAGAAATGCTAAATCCTGCTAACGCCAGGAACAGGGCATCTTTGGACACCTGGATACAAAAGCGTGCTTGTTATGAACATCCTCGTCCTCCTCGAGGCCTTCTGTGGGTAAAAATATTAATTACCTATATTTTCAAGGACAATTTCAGGATGGGAAGTTCTACAGCACACGTTTAATAACTCAAACTCAAGTGATTTTAATAATCACTCAAACGTGATGGATTTGGAGCAGCACGTGATCCGTGAGGGATGTTCCGTCACCCACCAGCACCAACCAACACCCATCCCAGCGTGCAAATCCTTTTGCCTCAAGGCCCACCAAGTATCACACTTGCATAATTGTCTCGCTGTTTTGTAAGTGTTGCTTGTTTCTACGCTTTTCTAAAAAAAATAAAATAAAATAAATTCCCCGGACAGATAAATTCCACCCAATAAATGTGTCACCCCACGCTCTCCCTGCGGACATAATAACACCCTCACTCTTGTCCCGAGCTGGAAGTGCTCCCAAATCACCATTACAAATAAATCTGCCACCCGGAGCCAAACATCTCGTTTTTAATACACCCTTTTACCTCCTTTCCTAACGCCAAACAACATCCCGGAGCGGCTCAGAGCACCCGAGGGACGGCGAATCCTAAATCCCATCCTCCGGCTCTGACTCCCCGAATCCCAAATCCCATCCTCCGTCTCTGCCTCCCCGCACCAGCCACGTTTCCCGGGGTGGGTTTGGGGTGGGTTTTGGGTGAGTTTCTCGCATATTCACATCCCCCCCATCCCACCGGGAGCAGCCCCAACACTGCGCCCATTGAGGCGGCGGGGCCGGGGCGGTGCCGGGGCGCAGAGGGGGTGTTTTCCCGGGATGGGTGTTTAATATTCCCCGTCATGCCGGGGCTGTTTCTCCTCGCGCCGGGCTGTCAGTTAAGCCCGGGGATGTTTATTTTCACGGCCACTTGTGGTCAAGGCTGGTGCCAGTCGTACGGCATCGGTTACGCACGTTCAGCACTGGGGACCCGGCCCGGGACTGCCCGGCCTAATGTGAAACAACTGAACTCTTCCAGCAGTCCCCGCTCCGGCTTTAACCCTTGCCGGGCAGGAGCCGGCTGCTCCTGCGGCTCAGCCTTCCCACCAGCCACGGGAATCGTCCCCGTGTCCGTCCCCCTGGCCCTTGGCTTCCCTCCTGCTCCTCAAACCCCTCCAGCATCTTGTTGGGGTGATAATCTGACACTGCATGAAGGAACAGGAGATGTCTTCAGCTGCTTAAGGAAGCAGCTTTTGGGAAGGATGGGATTTTTACTGCTCAGCCTGGAGAGGAGGAGACTGAGGAGAGACCTCACTGCAGTTCCAGCTTCCTCAGGAGGGGCAGGACTGAGCTCTGCTCTGGGGGGACCAGGGACAGCACCCAGGGAATGGCTGGAGCTGTGTCAGGGCAGGGTCAGGTTGGATCTCAGGGAAAGGTTCTTCCCCCAGAGGGTGGTTGGGCACTGCCCAGGCTCCGCAGGGCAGTGGGCACGGCCCCAAGGCTGCCAGAGCTCCAGGAGGGTTTGGCTGATCCTCTGGGGCACAGGGTGTGACTCTTGGGGATGGGCCTGTGCAGGGCCAGGAGTTGGACTGGATGATCCCTGTGGGTCCCTCCAACTCAGCATTTCTGTGATTTATCATTACTTCAAGGGACACTGCTGGGAGTGATCACAGAATCACTGAGGCTGGAAAAGACCTCCAAGATCATCAAGTCTAACCTGAGACCGATTCCCACCTCGTCAACCAGACCAGAGCACCAAGTGCCACGTGATGCTCCGGGGAGAGCACAGGATGCTCTGCATCTCTGCCTGGTGAAGCCCCGGCCACCAACACACCCTGGTGACACAAAGCCAGCTCACACCCTGCTCCCCAAGACAGGAACCTGCCCTCAGCACACCCTCCCTCCCCAAACCCAAGCCTCGTGGAGAGCAAAACACACATCGCCGGGTGAGCCCCTGCCACTGCACGAGAGCCAAGAGGACGCTAAAACGTTCAATAAACTGCACCCCGCGGCAAAATTATGCATCATTTTTGATCGTCTGGCCAGCCTCCAAGATGCTAATGAGCCCCAGATTAAGTCATCAACCAAACTGATGAGCAATCACATTCTGTCAGTACAGCTGGACATCATTACTTGGGAGCTGAGCTCCCACCGGAGAGGGAAGGCGGCTTTTTGCCGTTGATCAAACTGGGAGAGAGTGGGAGGATTTCAAGAGGACCTGAGCTGAGCTGCCACGGGCTCTGCACACCAGCAGCTCCAGCTCTTGGCCCTGTGTGTGTGTGCTCACAAAAATTGCCTCTCGCTGCCTCAAGATGTGGTGGAGACAGACCCAACTCGACACTGGGGTGCCCGTCCCCATCCATGAGCAGCCAGCTGCTCCCGCCCTCAGAACATCCATGTGGGGAAGTGTTTTCCTGAATTACCAGATTGGCTTTCCATGGAGAAACATCAGCCTGTGGAAGTGCTTTAAATGGACCATCACAGATGCTGTTAATAACTGGGCAGGACAACAATTAACAGGAACCCGTTAACGGGGAATTGCAGAGAAAATTGATGCTCAAATCCCAAGTTCACTTGGTGAGAATTTGTGAATGGGAACAGATTCCAGGCTCGTTCTCAACGTAACCCCACTGGGTTCACAGAGTTCTCACCTAGACCAGAGCTAAAACCTGCCCAAGAAATAAGTTAAAGCTGGAGGAGAAGCTTAAATGTCTAATAAGGAGATGTAAAATATGCCTGGAAGAATCAGTACAAAATAATCATCCTGAATTTTTTGCTCTAAAAATAAATACGAAAAAAACAGATGAATGCTGGCAATATTATTAATTAAGAGAAGGATTTTTTCACATATTTTAATACAATTTAAGAGGAAATAAATGAGCTAGGGTTGCTATCAGGGAATTTACTCTTTCCACAGATCTCAGACATGGATTACACAGCACCACGTCTCCAACAATCCCTTCCCTGGGGTTTTCTCAGCACCTTCCTCAGAGCTCATTACCTGTGATAAACAGGCCATTTCTAACCCCTACATCTCCATCCCACTGCTTTTGCAACATATTTATCAGCTTCTGGAAGCAGATATAAAATTATATAGAAATATGAGCACATAACCCAAAATATAGCACCACAAAAAAGCCCAACTCCACCATCTCACCCAACAAACCCTCTTCCTGCCTCTCACATGTGCTTTTACTTAAATGAGAGATAAAGTTCAGTTATAGCTCCACAAATTTATTCCATTTTGCCATTAATCTTGGGAGTAAAATGCCCATATAGAGCAATCTCTGCAATGTCAGTGTCCTGAGCTTCTACAACAACCTAAGAATAAAATATTCTTAATATAGTCTTAAAATATTCTTAAAATATTCCCTGCATTCCCAGCTTGCTGAGGTCACGTGTGATTAGGGCTTGGACCAGGTGATGTCCCAGGTCTCACCTCCATGCTCTGCTGCTCCTACATTTTCAGCCTGTTCCATGCAATAACTTGATGAAAACCTATTTTAAGCCCAGCCTGGCTCCTCCTCTTCCTCCCTCCTGCTCCAAGGCACAGTGTGGCATCTCCTTGGGAAAAAACAGGCAAATCCTGTAAATCAGGAGGGGTTTGGAGCTCCCCTCCCAAGACAATGGGTTGCCTGGATGTGAATGCTCGGAAAGCCGCAGAATCCCAGAATGGGTCAGGTTGGAAGGAACCACGGTGGGTCACCTGGTCCCACCTCCCTGCTCCAGCAGGGCCATCCCAGAGCACAAGATTGTGTCCAGACAGCTCTGGAATATCTCCAATAGGGGAGATTCCAAAACCTCTCCGCAGCTACAAAGAGAAGGGGACAATGACATTAAAGCCAGGACAACGACCTGCAGCCTCCTTTTAATTCCTGCCTCTAAAAATAAAAAACAAAGAGAAGAAAACTGCATTTCTGAGCAGGTGAGCAAAGCGACGGAGACGAAACCAGCCCCAGCCTCGGATGCTTCCCAATAAATCGCCGGGAACACGGAGGCGAAGCTGCGCCGTGTTAAAATTCAAGGCTAATTTGAAATCTTGTTCCTCTCAGTGCAAAAGCTGGAAAGGCGCCCGAGCGAACGGAGGAGGGAAAAAATAATAACCAGGCCAATTGTATATTTCTCCTAGAAATTCCATGTCCGAAGGTACCTCGGGCCCGGCTCGTGGCTCCAGTTTCAATAAATCAACGCAGCGGGCGGGGGAACAGTAGCACACAAAGTCTTTCTCTTTTCCCAGAATACACCCAGGTAAAACCACCGTGCAGCCAGGAACAAAATGCCCATTCTTTCTGCTCCTTGGCAAGGGGACAAATTACTTTCTGCACCTCTGTGTGTTGAAGGAGTAGTTATTAAATACGGTTGGAGTTGCCTTTGCAGCTGAACTTAAATCGGGGACAACGCCGAGCCCAGCGCGACCGTCCGCGAGAAATTCGGAGAGCCAGGAGCAGTGTTGGGGTGAGGCCACCACCCCCGGGCCTCTCTGCCCGCCCGAGGGTCTGAATAATTCAAATTTGGGATGCAGAGTGAAGCCCTGCAGAGCCCTGCCCGGACCTGTGCGACGGGCCACGATTTTCACCAATAATTTCTGGATTATTCCAACTGTCTCAGCCCAGTCCTGAGCACCTCACTGCCAGGAGAGAGCAAACAAGAAGGTGAGAGGAGCTCGGAGCCGTCTCGTTTGCTCATCCCAAACTGTGTTTGCACATGAAAAACCCGGTATTTTTGTTTGGACAGCAGCTGGTCTGTGGCACAGTTACACGAATGCCATGGAAATGGCAAGGAAGGGATCCTTACTCTGATCCTTTACTGGGATCAAAGCCCAGGAAAGACACGGCAGAACTTCGGGGAGGGAAGGAGCACAAAGAAGGTGATGTAACTAAAACCCCAGATGAACTCAACGCTGTACTGAAGAGGGGTCTCCCCAACCCGTGATCCCCCCTGGCATCGTCCCCCCCAGAATGGTATTTCACACCCCTTCTGCTGCCAATCACTGCACATTTCCTTAATAACCAGTCCCTCTCCTCTGCCAGGTGTCACTTCGTTACTGCACGGCCCCAGGAGCTCCCAATCCAGCCATTATCTCCAAGGATGGAGGGCAGTGTCCCGAGGGAAAAGCCAGGATTTGTAGCCAGCCTGTTCCCTTCCAGCTCAGCGCTGAGAAGGAGACAGTTGGTGAGAACTAAAAATGTCAGTAGAGATTTTTATAGCACCAGGTTTACTTTTTTTTTCCCCCCTGAAATCTGAATTTTCACCAAGTCTTCTGGCACTCGGGCTTTTGGAGAGCTCTTATCTAGAGAAATGTGGTTTATTCCCATCACAACTGGAACGTGCGAGTGGTCACTGGGTTCAACCACCCCTGGAAGCCACGCACCAGTGGAAGCAGTGGAAGATGTCCCACAGCTGGTGACCCTGAGTGCTCCAGAAACCCAGCAGGGAAAAGCAAAGCCTTGGGGATCAGACTCTTCCACGGAAAGCGCAGTCAAACCAAATAAAGCCACAGGCTCGTCCCTCAAGGTACGACTGGACGTGGCACTCGGTGCTCTGGGCTGGCTGACAAGGAGGGAATTTTACAGGTTGGACTCAAGCTTGGAGGTCTTTTCCAACCTCAACGACCCTGTGATTCCCTGTGCCCCACACAGTGCCCCACACATAGGAAATCTAGATTTTCTATGACATTCTGCAGCCTTTCTGCACAGACACAAACTCTCCCCAAATAACCCCTCAGCTATTTGTTGTTATTAAATTACATCTTTGGCTTGCCACATAAAACACCTTGGAGACTTTGTGCCTTCCATAAAATATCTTAAAAATAAGCTTCTCGCCCACACAAGCAGCCTGAAAGAATTCACCAACCCAAAAAGAGAGTTGCCAGAACCTATGTATTAGTGATTAGCACATTTCCAAGTCAATGCATTAATTAAAATAAAATTAACAAGCCAGGAAATAAAACTCTTGAACAAAACTGGCCGTTAAATCATCCACAGTTCAGCAAAGCAACAATTTCCTCCTGTATTTAGGGGGAAAACAGATATGGAGTTAAGTTGGTCCCACTGTTAATAACCTCATTCCCAAGGACTGGGAAATATGGGAAGAACTGGCAAGTCTGGAAAGTACCAAGAGCCCTTTTGGGTTGGATGTACCAGAGAGGCTGTGGCATCTCTCTGGACGTAGGAACTGGTAGAGAAAAACATGGATAGGGATAATCTGAATCATATTTACACAGTGGGACCACTTCAGGTCAGTGATGATGTTTTACACGTGAATAAAGAAATGAACCAGAACTTCCCAGATAAAAAAGTAATGACAGAAAAGACCCAATAATCTTATCCCAGAGCAGGAATTCTCAGTATGTGGCACAGATGAAACTCATTCCTGATATTCCCAACCACCAAAGCTCCTCACAGAATCCCAGAATCTGCTGAGTTGGAAGGGACCCACAAGGATTGAGCCCAAGTCCTGCACAGGACCCTGGGCTGAGGGGATCCCAGCTCTGATCCACTGCAGCAGATTTTTTACACACTCACAAGGGCTGTTCCAAAGCACAGGTTCATGTGCAACACTGGCATTCCCACAGAAAAATCCGTATTTAACACCTGACTAATGGTCTTGACCCCACAGACCAAAGCTGATAAAAATACACATTTAAAACCTGATTAATGGTGTTGACCCTACAGAGCGAAGTTCTGAAGCGTCCTACGGTGGCACACTGATTTCCTCACATCTTTTTGGAAGTCTGCATCTCTCCCAGATGATCCAGTGGATATCTGGAACAGGCAGAGCAATGTCTTGGTCCCGCTTTTGTTCCAAAGTGCTGAGGGCTAAAGAAAAGCTGCAGAAACTTCTTACCCAGCAGCACATCGTGACTTAAGAAGGACTGAGGTCCAAAATGTGATTCCAACACCCCGTTTACCTGCAGCACAAGCAAACATCCCCCTGGTTCCCACAACGACACAGTTGGGAAGAGGGAAGAACAGGCCCTGAGCAGAAGCACCGCTTTACGAGGCTGTTACACAGGATGGGAAGGAAAACACCGTCACACGTGGAGGGAGGAGGCCAAGAGCTTTGAACATCAATAAATCTCCCATTCCTCCCCCTGAGGACAGAGATCCCAGCAAGGCCCTGGCACAGCACTCACGCAGCAGAATTATCATCCTTCATTCCCTGGAGAGAGCAGGTCTTGGGCACTCTGGGAAACGACACCAAACAGATTTTACAGAATCCCAGAAGGGAACTTAGAGCCCATCCAGTCCCACCCCCTGCCACTAGCCCAGGTTGCTCCAAGCTCCGTCCAACCAGGCCTTGGACACTTGCAGGGATGGGGCAGCCACAGCTTCTCTGGGCAACCTGTGCCAGGGTCTCCCCACCCTCCCAGGGAAGGATTTCTTCCTAATCTCTCATCTCAACCTCCCCCACTCCAGTTCGAAGCCATTTGCAGAGGTTCAGGAGATGGAAGTACCAGCAAATCAAATTCAGGAGGAGCTGGCTATAAACCTCAGATTTGTACAAATTAGTTCTCAGCCCTTTGGTTTCCACAGCCAGCAAACACACCAAGAGAGACTCACTAAAAATTCACTGTCCTTCTCTCCTAAGCTTGGAGAGGAAAAGGAAAGAGCAACTGACTCTCCAAAGTATTTTAAGACTTGGGTGAATTAATACCTACAGATAAACAAGCCCAGGGAAGGGGGGGGAGCAGGGGCAAAGCGGCGCCTGAAGGGCTCCTGTCCCGGGCTCCCCAGATCGGTCACAAAGAAATTAATGGGAACGCGAAAATTCCGCTTTTGCTCTTATTCTGGTTACATTTCAGAGAATGTTCTTCAATTCTTCGGGCCCTCTCTCTGTGCAGACGGTGCCAAGAGGTGTCAGTTTGCAGCGAGGAGACCGGGAGCAGGTCGGTGCCGTCGGCAGCCGCCGCTCCCTCAATGGGTCAATGTTCTCCGGCACCTCCGTGGAAGGAACTGGATCCCTCCCCCCTCCTGCTCTGCCACGGCTTTAATGAGGAGTGTGGCTCCTGATGGAGATGGAAAAACCAACACCGGGCGGCTGCTGGGAGGAAAACGGACTCCTTGGAAAAGAAAAACCTGTGTCACCGTGTTCGGGGGGTTTGGGGCTGCTGGAGACTCCTGCTGTTGTTTATCCCTGCGCTGGAGCGTGTCCAGGGAAGGGAAGGGAGCTGGGGGAGCTCAGCCTGGAGAAAAGGAGGCTCAGGGGGGACCTTCTGGCTCTGCAGCTCCCTGACAGGAGAGGGGAGCCGGGGGGGGGTCGGGTTCTGCTCCCAGGGAACAAGGGACAGGAGGAGAGGGAACGGCCTCAAGTTGTGCCGGGGGAGAGTCAGGTTGGATATTGGGGAAAATTTCTTCACAGAAAGGGTTATCAAGCATTGAAACAGGCTGCCCAGGGCAGTGGTGGAGTCACTGTCCCTGGAAGTGTTCAAAGAATGTGTGGATGTGGCACTTGAGGACACAGTTCAGTGCTGAACACCGTGGTGGTTGATGGTTGGATTTGATCTTAGAGGGCTTTTCCAATCCTGTGATTCTATGAAATGGAATTTCGCAGATCCCAAAAGCTCCATCTGCCTTTTCAGCTTTAATGCTCCTTTTTTCCATGACTTTTCCTGGGGTTTCACCTCCTGAGTGCAGGGGTGGCCCTGCACAAAGGCTGCTGCTCCCTTGGCTCTTGCACTCTGGCTGGACTGGGGGAGAAGAGCAATGGAGTCCCACCCTAGAAGAAGAGGAGGAGGAACTGAAAAGGCTGGGAACTGAGCTGTTAGAGCTCTGTCCCAGCTAGAAGGGCCAGCAGGGAGGGTGGCTCTCCCAAGTCTGGCTGGAGGGGGATGAAGAGACCGTAAGACCCTCCTGTTCATTCCAAGCAAGGCCTGTATGACATGGCTGAGTGGGATAACACAAGAGGAGCAGGTGGGAGCAGCCCCAGAGCAGTGGGAAGCACAGGAAGGGGTCTGGCCCAAGCCAAAGGGAGCAGGAGGTAACGTGGTCCTGGGTCTTGGGCCAGTGGGTCAGAATGGGATTCACAGATGAGGCAGAGAAGGACGAGGGATCAGATCCAGCTCCAGGAGAAGGAACCAAGGACCAAGCAAGCAGCGGGTTGCCCAAAGCCAGCTGGACGGAGATCAGAGACAAGGCAGGGCCTCCATGGCAGCCCAGCTCCTCTGGTGCAAATCTCCCACCTCATGGATGCGATCCAGGGCCTGCAGAGCTAATGGAGCAATAACTTCTTCCAAAAACAAGGAAGGCTGAGAACGCTGGTGCACGGGGCTGCTGGAGAGCAAGGCCAGAGGCAGGGAACAGCAGCTCCTCCATGGGGTTTGCTCTGTCCCACAGGAATACCTGAACTTCATCTCTCACAGCCTCTCCATAAAATGCTGCTTGCAGGGAAAACAGCAACTGCTGAATTGGAGGAGGAACGACTGAGAGGAATTCAGGATAACTTGCCGTGGTCAGTGGAGAGGACAGTGCTCAAGGGATTTACTGGTCTGTAATCAATTAAAAAACATCTCACAATGATTCTATGTCACATTATACCATAATACATTTTTCTAATATCCCTGGTGCCAAATCATCGACCGTAAGTTTTAGGCTGAAATCATCAACATCATCACAAGTCAGTGAGGAGTTCTAAAAATGCCAACTTAGGTTATCTTTGATTTTTTTATACAAAAATTTCCGGCTGTGTTTTACTCAAGGAATATTTCAGATTCAGTAAAAGAAAAAAGATAATCACACACAGATCACTCCCACGAATAAAACAGAGACACCAGTGTACAAGTATTGATAAATCACTCACTGCCAACTCCCAGCCAGCAGGGAAAGGGTTAAATTCTTGCAACGTTGGAGCCTTATTGTGTGCACAGGCAGAATTAACTTCCACTCCAAAATGAAACACCGTGAAACCTGTCCTGCATTAAGGGTGGTGGAACTACATAATAATTTATGAACTGGACTATGGTTTACACCACAGACAAACAATGGCCAGGCAGGAGGTCCGGGGAAGCCGAGGGTTAAAGGTGATTGTGTATTACCTGAACTTCCCTTCAATAACTCAACACATGACTATTAGGCTGGTTTATCTGCCTCTATTAAGAAGAGCTGATGAAAACTTTTAATCTGCTTCCAAATGGCTCCAGGCCCGGGGAGATATGAGCTTGTTTTGGTGGGAGCAGGGAAAGAAAACAAGAAGTGGGGAGTTGGGCTGCCCAGCCCTCGTCAGGGGTTTCAGGGCTGTGTCCTCACTGTGGGCACCTGGCTGGGGGTGATCCAGCCCTGCCTGGCAGGAATCCTCCCATGGATATATCCCTGCTCAGGGTCAAACCGAGCAAAAGCCGCTCCTGGCACCGGGAACGTTTCTCAGCTCTAATTGCACCGTGGGTTTATTAAGCTTATAAATTGTTATTGCAAGTGGTTTCCTTTCTGGAATTAACTGTCCTGCCACCAGACATCTCTGACTGCACCCTGAGGAGCCCTTGGAAAGATGCTCCTTGGAGAGAGACTATTTACAAGAGCGTTCCCCAGGACAAGGGGGAACGGCGTTAAACAGAAAGAGGAGAGATTTAAACGGGATATTGGGAAGCAATCCTTCCCTGGGAGGGTGGGGAGGCCCTGGCACAGGCTGCCCAGAGAAGCTGTGGCTGCCCCATCCTGTCAGGGAGTTGGAGAGAGCGAGAAGGTTCCCCCTGAACCTCCTTTTTTTGTTTCAGATGATCCTTCAAGTGGATTGTACTGGAGGTGGGAGACAGGAATGATCTGGAGAATCCGAGTGGCATCACCCTGAGAGAAGGCAACGGGATCTCCCAAACTTCTAACTCAGGCTTCATGTGGGGATCCATCAACTCTCTGGCTTTGCCTTACCCAAAATCTGTCTACACTTCTCCAGAAGCCACAGCAATGTCCCACCTCTGCTCTGGCAGCACATTTCCAACAGCTTTTCTCCACCTCCAGGACACTCTGGTGCATCACTCCTAAACAAACAAGGATGGGATTATCCCAGTGTATCACCCAGCCCTGTGGCTCCAGCTACTCTCTGTGTACGTGTGCATTACAAGAAAACAAACAGAATTAAACTGGAAATCCTGAAAGCAGATTATTTATTTGCAAAGTAAAGCCAGAGGCATCTCCTGCCTTAAAGCCCCTACAAACCGAGCAACCAGCTAAGAAGGACAAATTGGGGATGTTTAAGTAACTTGTAACAGAAATAAACAGTGCGGGTCCAAAGCAGAGGGAAAACACTGAGCAATCCCCAGAATCTGTCAAATCAAATGTAACAAATGAAAGGCCTTCAAGATACCAACTGCACATTCTCAGGGTTGCTTGGGCTACGCTTCACCCCGGCAGAGTATTTACCTTTCCAGCCAAATCCATCATCCCGCTGACATTCCCAGCAAACACAAACAAGGAAACTCTCGGCTTTGTTGCTGAGTTTGAGGGAGAGCAATCACAGGGCTGGCTCACTTCAGAGGGAGATGGATAACCCTGGGCTCTACCTGCTCTGGGAACTCCTCTGCACGTGACTCTTGCTAAACGGCGCCGGAAAACGGGAATCAAGACACAAGGACAAAATCCTCCAGAGCCTCCGGTCACACCTGACAGAACACAGCCTTCCCTTGTCCCCAGGACAGGAAACACCCTTTGATCAGGGCAGGTGCCCCCCAGGACAGACACCTGCCAGTGCCCGGGGCCTCGGTGCCCCAGCGAGCAGGGGAGATGTGGGAGGGGACCACCAGGAAACGCTCGGGGCTCTCCAATTCCCCAGAGCTTTTCTGGGACAGGATGGCACAGACAGGGCAGGAACAACGGGAGGGGTTATTTCCTTCATCCCAGACCCCTCTGCCCCATCCCAGAGTGAAGAGGGACAGCACCAACACCACCTTCCTGTTCCAACAGTGGGACTCCAACTAAACTGGGATTAAACCCTGCTGCTGGTCAGCACAAGTGTGGTAGGAGCTTTATTTCCTTGGATTGCAGGCAAGGAAGGTGAGGACAAGGGGATCAGCAGCCCCAGGCGACCTGCACCTGGGATGATGAAAGTCCCAGGGATGTGCAGCTTCCACAGTCTGGGAATTCCATGGGCTCCTCCGTGTCCATCACCAGCACCACTGAACACCTGGGGAGCACCCAGGAGGAATGGGGGTATGACAGACAGGGAGGCAACAAGGCCCAGGGCCAGAGCACCCCAGACCACAGAAGCTCTAAAATACAAACCCTGGTGCTTCAAACAGACTGAAGCCCAAAGGGCACGTGTATTCTAAATTTAATAACTAGTCTTGCAGGCACAAACCAGGTGGAAAAGGCAAGGGAGGCCTTCAGCTGCCTTTCCTCACAAACAGCTCTGGGAGGCTCAAAACATTCCCCACCCTGTGCTGTTGACAAAATATTCTTTCTATTTGTTTGTGTGTGTTGGAGCTCAGTGGAAGAGCTGAGCGTTTGGGGGAGCAGTGGTCAGAGCACTTCCCTGATGATGCAAAGCCACTGTTTTTAGAGAAAGGTCACAAAATCATGGAATCATTGAGGTTGGAAAAGCTCTCCCAGCCCAAGGAGTCCCCCCTGTGCCCCATTCCCTCCTTGTCCCCCAGCCCAGAGCACTGAGTGCCACGACCAGTCCTTCCCTGGACACCTCCAGAGGTGGGGACTCCACCACCTCCCTGGGCAGCCCCTTCTAATCCTAAGAATCACATTCTCTTGTCCTTCAGCCCTGTGATTGAAATAATGAATTCCTCCTCCAAAACACAGGATAACCAAGGTGAAAGGGATGGATGCACCCAAAGCCAGGGGAGCACAATCCTGCCCTGATACCAAGTCCTGGTGCCTCCCTTGTCCGTGTGATCCTTTGTTTTGTGCTAAAATAATCAAAAGTTACTAAAGCCCACGGACACTGCTGCCCACAGACTGATGGGAACATTCCTAATTTTGGCTGTCTGTCTCCACTTGTCCACCTGCTCACAGAAATCCTGGAATGGTTTGGGTTGGAAGGGACCTTAAGGACCACCCACCTTCCACTATCCCAGGTTGCTCCAAGCCCCATCATTTACTCCACCAACCCTTTGCTCCCCACATGAACAGCACTGGGCACAACTCCCCCCAGGATGGGGCTCTGTGGCTCCTCCACACTTGGAATCTCAAGAAACAATATCCTCCTGCCACAGATCTGAAACCTTCACCCCAAAGCTGCGGGACTGTCGAGGGTCTGTCCCGGGCAGACACGGGGGGGTTGCTGTGGTTTTTGGCTGTGGCCAAGACAGAAACCCACACCACAGAGCCTGAGGAGAGGAAGGAAAGAGAGGGAGAAAGGAGGAAAGGCAAGTTATGGATTTCACACCTGGAATATGTTTAGGAAATGTAGTTAAAACAACGCTTGATCCCCGTTACTAAACTGATACAGTAGCTTAAAACTCTTGCCTCTCTCTCTCTCTCTCTCCACACTCTCCTCTTGCAGCAATTTTCCAAGCAAAGCAGCAACAAGCAGCATGAGAGTGGCCTGGGAATGCTGAAGGAGCCGGATGGATCCTGCCCAGGCACTGGTAGCTGAAGCAGCATTTCAAACCAAGGATGCTCCTCTGATGCCATGTCACACTCCTATGAACAATTCTCTCCTAACCTGTATTCCAAACCCTTGCTCAACATCCTCCAAGGAAAATCTGACGAGACAGCACTGCCACACCTCATCACCAAACACCAACACCTCTGCTGGGGACAGAACGAGCCCAAAATCACCAGCAGCACCTCCAGACACCAAACTTCCCATTGCAGAAGGAGAAAAATATAAAGGCAACCAGGCAGGAGTCAAGAAGCTTTTCAGGCCGTTTTGTAGCCCCAGATCTTTCCCTGAGAGCTCTGACTCCTGTTTGCTTTTGGGAAGGGGTCGTGCCACGCCGGAGGAACCGTCACCGTGGGCTGCTCTGACCTCACAAAGCTTTCATTTGAGGCCTGGCTTTTATTTAAACTGCAAAGCTCAGGGGATTCTCCAGCACCACAGAAAATTATTTTGAGAAAGCCCATTGAAGTCACGCTGCTGGAAAAGCAGGGAAGCAGAGCCCAGAGCTTCCAGCAGCGAGCGGACAAGGGCTGACTGTGGTCCAGCAGCGCTGGCCAGAGACTTCACCTGGGCTCCCAAGGTGTTTGCTCCAGTTTAATGGGAACTTCATGGCACTGGCACCGTTTAACAGGGCCCTTTCCAAAGCAATTAATCCTTTAAAAGGCCTGTAACATTTTATTCCCTATGTTTTGGCGTGGGACCTCCGGCAGGAACGCTCCCAACGTGGGGGCCGAGGGGCTCCAGTGAGGGTCTGCTGACATCCCCATGGATCTTCTCCCTGTGGAGCTCCAGGGTAACTCCATCACCACCTACATTTTAGTTCTCCCGTTCTATGATTTCAAAATGGGGTAAGACTGGAATTTTTCCACCGTGGGTTATTGTGTGCAATTAAACCCTTAATGAATTATTTCAGGTCAGGGACATGAGTCTGCACCACTCCCCAGGAGGCTGTGCTGGAACCCACAGAGGGAAAAAGGTAAATGTGGCAAAACTCCCAAGTACAAAGCAGTGATGGGACAAGGGGGAATGCTGGAAGAGGGGAGATGTACATGGGATATTGGGAGGAAATTCCACCCTGGGAGTGGTGAGGCCCTGGCACAGGTTGCCCAGAGAAGCTGTGGCTGCCCCTGGAAGTGTCCAAGGCCAGGTTGGACAGGGCTTAGAGCAACCTGGGCTAGTGGAAGGTGTCCCTGCCCATGGCAGGGGGTGGGACTGGATGGGCTTTAAGGTCCCTTCCAACCCAAACCATTCCAGGATTCCATGATTTGACCTGAAATGAGAGTATAAATGGAAGCAATCAATACCCAGTGACCCTGGGATTCAGCCATACCTGTTAATACCAACAGAGACTGCACACTGTGATATTTTTAGGGATTTTAGATTAAGGGAAGAGTCACAAAAATCATCTCCTGAGGTGGGTTTGATGAAGTTCTAAACCAACTGACTGCCCTGCAGAGATCCCAAAACATGTGCATTCCCACTCCATGAGCCCTGTCCCACCAAGGCTGGACTTGATGATTTCAGAGATCTTTTCCAACCTAAGTGATCCTGTAATTCTGGCCCTGCCTCTGTCACTTAGGACAGTGCTTTGGAAGGGTTCATCCACACAAAGCAACAGACATACAGAAACCCACTTATTTAACACCCTCTGGATGAGCTTTGCTCCTTGTTAGCAATCAAAGGAAAGAATATAACAGTACAAATACATGAATTACCCTGCAACTTCACTCTGGTGGTGACCAGGGCAGTTCCTGTCACTTTATGAATTCCTCCTCCTGCGGTTGATCCATCTGCACACGCTGCTAATCAGGTCAGCCCTCCCTCCTCCCTCTGCCCCAAACTGCATTTAAAACACAAATAATAACAATAAAACATAATAAAAACGTCACCAGACAAAGCAAACAAACCATAACTACAGCCCCGCTCGCCCGATATTTTGTACCAGCTCCTATAAAATTAACTTTTACAACTTTTACTGGCAACTTCAACCCGGGTTGAAATTATTCTCTGATTACTGTGCCCATATATCTCAGGGCAGCCAGTGACCCTCAGCCAATTACGTTGGGAAACAGTTTGCACACATCCAGGCTCCACAATTAAACCTGGGATTAAGTGTAGACCCAGCTCCCGGGGCGGAAACGTCTCCCCTCTGATTTCTCCTGTATGATTTGGAATGTGGTAAAAAAAAGAGAAAAAAAAAAAAAGAAAAGAAAAGATTTGCTCTTTTAATCCACCCACTAAAAATCAATCATGCACAAACTTTAACAGCCAGGGGAGGGAGGGAGGGCGTCGGGAGGGGGGGTAATGTTTGTTTTCCGAACGCAAAAAAACAAACAAGAAAACCTCGGCGTGCACGTTGCTGGCTTTAATTTCCTTGAGTAAACAGGGTGTTGTTGAGGGAAGAGGACGCAGGGCTGGAATTTGGGCTCGTTACTGCTCTATGAAATATGTCTCCAATGTCAGGCCTGGCTGGGGGGTTTAAACCTGACTTACTCCAGTTGCTCTACCCAGTGGCAGAGGGGAGTTTAATTAGCCTGCCCTGCTGGCAGCAGCCTTGCCTAGAACAGTAAAATAAGATTATGCTCACGCTGAGCAGATTGAGCTCAAACAGCCCCAAAAGGATTAAAAGGGACAGAGGGCCAGGACTGGTTGTAAGTTTACAACTGGAACAGATTCCAGGCAGGCTCCCAGGCTGCACTGGGAGGGTGGCTCTGGGGGAATGGGGTTTCCCTGGATTTATCCCTCTTTAAGGTTATCTATGGGGGAATGGCTTTTCCCTGGATTTATCCCACTTTAAGGTTATCCACCAACACAGCGGCAGCTGGAGGAGCTCCAGAGGACGGGTCTGACAGCACAGATCCATTGGAAAGAGGGCTCTGCTCCTGGAGGATGCTCAGCCATAGGGAATGCTCCACAAGAACCTGGCTCAACACCTCCTCTTCCAGGGAACGGGCACAACCTGGGCTGTGCCTGTGGAACAACATCCCGGGTTTATTCCACCGGGTTAATTCCTGAGCCATCGGTGGCAGCCTGGGGGAACAGCTGCTGGATTAGTGCCCCCGACACACTTCCCATCCTGATTTATTTCAGGGCTGATGGACACATTCCTGATCCAGCAGCAGCTCAGCTCCTCAGCTGTGGATCCCCATGGAAAAGGGGGTGCTGGAAGGGAAAAGCTCATGGACACACTGGGAGGGCAGAGCTCAGTCCTGCACCTTAAATGTGAAATATAAAAAAAAGCCTTGAATCTGCTGCTGATTATTTATTTTAAATTGCAGTTTTAAACTGCAAATTGTAAAATAAATGATATAAAATATAATTATATGCAATACAACTGTGTTTTCTAAGAGCCATTGCCTAGAAGCTTGAATTTGCTGTGCAGGGCTCACTGGAAAAAAACTGAAGAGGCTGAATAATAAAAAGGCAGAAAATCTCAACACTACACTCTCATAAGTAAACAGATGAAGAGCAAACCAGTGCTAATTATCCCAAATTAATTATCCCAAGACCAGGATGGAACTGACTACAAAAAGCAAACCTAAAGAGAAACCAGTAAGTCCCAAATTAAGATGCACAGCAGAGGAGCACAAACAGCATCAGGAAGGATCACAGAATCCCCTGAGCTGGAAGGGACCCACGAGGATCATCGAGTCCAACTCCTGGCCCTGCCCAGGACAATGCCAAGAATCCCATTGTGTCCCTGAGAGCAACCAGCCCATGGAGGTCTGGACATCCATGGTGTTAAAAATCAAACAAGGGGATGTCAGAGGCACTCGTGAGGGAGCCAAAGGGGAAGCAACGCTGAAAAGAGATGTCAGGAAATCCTCCCATCCAAAGAATTTGAAAGGACAGGCAGGGAATGGGGAAGAGAAGTGTGAAAACAGGAGAGGGAGGAGAAGGCCCCGTGATGCCCTCAGGTATTCCATGTGCTGGGATGCACAAAGGGGTCCTTCTTCAGAGCAGAGGGAAAGCCATGCAGAACATTCACCATGGCTAATTAATTTCGGCCCCTCAATTACAAGAGGGGTCCTGTGACACTGCTTGATTTGTAGCCTCTTTTCTTTTTTTGTTTCTAATAAACTAGAAGCAGATAAGAAGCATGACACCTTTAATGGCTTTACAATGACTTCACAATGGCTTTACAATGGCTTTCCTGCCAGAGAGCATCCCATGTGTAAACCCTTGTCCTGCCTTTGAGGGTCCCTGTGTCCACCACTCGCCCCTGACTGGATCAACACCGTACAGCTACCCAAGAACATCATGGAATCATGGAATGATTTGGGTTGGAAGGGACCTTAAAGATCATCTCATTCCAACCCCCTGCTGTGGGCAGTGACACCTTCCACTAGAAGATCCATCCAAACCCTCCAGACAAGCACTAGAAATGGAATTACTTGAAACATCAAAGCAGACAAACTCCTGTTTCATTTTCCAATGGATTTGCTTTCTGGAGCAGGAGGTGCCCAGCGCTCCTGGACAAAAACCAGAGGGGTAAACAATGCTGAGGGGGGTTTTTGAATTGCAGAGGGGAAAGGCTGTTGTTTATCCACCACGACACGGGCAGATTTACACACTCACAGCCACAGTAAAACAACACAGCCCTGGCCCAGCTCCCAGAGCACGACACGAGTCGGAGCTGCCGCGAACGCGCCGATGGGGAGTTGGGGACCTTCACTCCAGAGCCAAACCCACCCAAGGCAAACACGACAACATCTTGATAACCTTTGGGGTGAAGCCCTTTGGGGCAAACCCAACCTGCTGCCCCCTCCTCCCCCTGCCAAGGGGACCAGCCCGCAGCCCCCGCAGCGACCACGTGTGCGCGGGGAATAATGGGAACATTCTTCCACCCACCTCGGCCCTCCCACAAGAGGGCCCAGGGCACCAAGCCTTCCACAGAAACTGCCCAATTTTCAAGGAACAAAGGCCATTCTCTGAGTGCAGGGACTGGAAATGAGCCTTAAAGCCAAGAGTTTCACCCCACGGCATTAATAGCAAGGGGAGAATTCCACCATAAAGATCAGGATGAACCACGTGGGCTAACACAGAGTATGTCCGTGGTTTGACAGTCATCAGACCAGGGTCTGCCTCCAACAAATTCATCTCTGCAATCCAGAAATCCATGCCAAGGAGAAGACAAACTTGAAGCCCCCAAAGAAACTTAGAACAGAAGGACCTAGTTTTCCACAACAAAACAAGCCAAAAGAGGCCTTACCTTCTCCAAAAGGGTTTGGGATGCTCCAGTACTGGGGGGAGGCACTAGATGGCACTCCTAGAGACAGCCTAAGCCAGCAGCTCCAAGGTAGGCAGCAGCTCCACCTCTGGATCTGGGCCATGGTCCCACCAGGAGGGAGCTCCTGGGTGCACCTGCTGAAGGCTCCAACAGTTTTCACCTTCTTCCCACTTCCCTCTCCTGCACACGCTGCCAAAAGCCAGGAGAGCTGTGCCACCAGCAGCTGAAGCTCCTGGATCTCTCCAGCTCTGCTGCTCCTCTTCCACCACATCCCACGGCAACATCCCTGACCCATCCATGGCGTGGGACCTCAGCCTTCCCCAGGCTTCAGCCGTGCCCACAACACCCTCTAAACTCTCTTCCCCTTCCACTTGTGTGCCAGGTTTTCCTTCTCCAGCAACACTGCTCACACCCTGTTCCAACCCCACACTAAACAGCTGGTGGATGCCTTTAAAATTCCTGCAGGAGAGGTCAGGGATTGCTCACTGTGCCAAGGCTTGCAGGCTTCAGAGCCCTGGGAACACCAGGTCACAGAGAGCAACTCCAGCAGGCTCTAATAAAAAGGAGCTGGACTAAAACTCTCCAGGGAATACATGAGTGTCATGGATATACAGTGGTTTTATGTCACGTGCTCTGGGAATGTCCAAGCACACCCTACCCAGGGCTCCTCTGTCACCAGGATGAGAGGATGAGCTCCATGTGCTGCAGCCACTGGAGGGGATGGGACCAAAAAAAGCAGGAAAAGGTTCTGTACATGCCAAGGAGCACCTAGGACAACTCAGGGGAA
Source organism: Neopelma chrysocephalum (assembly GCF_003984885.1). Lineage (NCBI taxonomy): Eukaryota > Metazoa > Chordata > Aves > Passeriformes > Pipridae > Neopelma > Neopelma chrysocephalum. The sequence goes on from NW_020897722.1 coordinate 1,814,558, forward strand.
GGCAAAACCTAACGTTCTCCATGAAGATCTCATTAAATGACTGATGTTAATTACACAAGAAAGCAATTTCACCCCATTTTGCCCATCACCTTCAACCACAGCACCAGGGTAGCACCTCAGCAGCACTACAAAAAGCCCAAATCTGGCACAAAGATGCAAATTAAGATCAGCATCGAGAGATTCCGTGGAGAAATCCATGCAGCCTCTGGAGGAGGGCAGAGCTTTTTCACAGGCCCCGAGACAGCCCAAGGGCAGCAGTGACCCCCCTGACCCTGCTGCCCCCTCAGCTGGCAGGATCCAGCCTTCCCAAACCCCAGCAGCCTTCCACAGCATCCCTGCAGACAGCAGCAGTGCAGACAGCTCCCTAGGCTTTAATCATCCCACTTATTTCCGTATTTCCAGTATTTTAGGGGTTGTTTGTGTCTCGTTTTATTGCTTAAATGTGAAATACATCCCCCAAATCTCATCTGCAGCATCACCTCCCAACGTATTCCCGTGCTGGCCGGAACAGACAGCCCTTTGTTCTTCCAGGGAGGAGAGTCTGTAACCTACTCCAACCTAAAGGGAACTATTCCTTCAGTGTACAGTGTAAATTGAACTGAAGTGTCAGAGAAACAGTCAGAAATTCCAGAGTGCCCTCCCAGAAACCCCCCCCCAAAACGGCTCCTGGATAGGTGACATATAAGATTTCGGAGGAGAGGAAACATTAGACAGCCAGGAGAAGTCAGGAACATCTTAACCAGCAAATTAAACCCATACATACCACGTCTGATGTTGAGGCAGCCCTGTTAAAAGCCTGGATTATTGCCCAAAAAAGTGCTCTCAGAGGGGACACGCTGCAGCCTGGCACGAGCTCCGCTCAGATTTGCCAGAGGCAAATCCCATCAAATGAAACCTGGACTCACCCTTGTCACATAAAATGGGAGATGGTGTTGAGCAAGGAGAGAAGTAAATACCTGCTCCTGGGCTTCAGCTTCTCCCCTGTGTCCCTGAAGCCCCGTGGGGGTCCCACTCCTGCCTCTGGACCCTCCGTGCTGGATCCCTCTGCAGTTGTTCCAGGAAGGAGAGTGAGTCCTAATAATTCCTACAGGCTGCAGGTAAAAAGACACTACACAGGGCAAAGCCATGTACAAATGACTTTAAAGTGACAGAGGGCAGGGTTAGATGGGATATTGGGAAGGAATCCTTCCCTATGAGGGTGGGGAGGCCCTGGCACAGGTTGCCCAGAAAAGCTGTGGTTGCCCCTGGATCCCTGGAAGTGTCCAAGGCCAGGTTGGACGGGGCTTGGAGCAACCTGGGCTAGTGGAAGGTGTCCCTGCTCATGGCAGGGGGTGGAATGTGATGATCCTTAAGATCCCTTCCCACCCAAACCATTCCAGGACTCTAGGAAATCCTCAGAAGACCCAAGCTGCTGAACTGCCACCTTTGGAGAATCTTTCAGAAATATTAAAAAAATCAACAGCCCCTCTCCCCACAATGATCTCTTACAGCAGCTCTGACAGCACCTTTTCCTGATCCCTCCAACCACCAAATCACACCAATTCCCAAACTCACAAGTACTCTGTAGCTGAGGAAGTTTTCCCTTTAGTTACCTAACACGAGACGTGGGGCTTTCACATCTGGGCATTATCCTGCTCCTTCATCCCTGGAATTCCCCTCCCACCCTCACCCACCAGCTTAATAAACTCATTACAGGAACGAGGAGAGTGATGGGCTTGATGTTAACGAACCCTGTGAGACTCAGAGGAGCAATAAAACAATAGAAAGCAAATCTCCGTTAACTCCCTTCCGTCCCCGCAAGGTAATCAGCTCTGCCCGTAGCACGGGGGGGGTCACGTGTGTTGCTGCTGCATATTTGGCACAGAAAACTGCAAAAGGGAATTATAAAAAGCTCTCTTAGATCCCGATCAGGGTTAGGAAAATGTCCAGCAGGAGCAACTTGATGAGAATTGCACCCAAACATCCACAGAGGGATAACTGATGCAACGTCCTGCCGAGGGAAATGTGTCGACGGGGAAAAAGGGATTTTCAAAGCTGTATTTCTGGTTGTGTTTCTCATAAACCTTCCAAAGGAAATTCTTAACGACAACAAATTCATGGAACGTGGTGAAATTCAGACTAGAAGCTTAAAGAATTAAAGGATTGGCCTTCTAGAAGTTTGTGTGCGCAGGTTTCTGGGAAACGAAGGGATCAACCTGCTGGAAACGCTCAGCGCCTCTCCCAAGAGGGATCCCAGCAGGATTTGGGCTAGAAATGGAGCTCCCCAGCCCCTCACAAATGCCCTGCATGGCCACCACATGAGGACCATAGGAGAAAAATGTTTAGCAGGAAAACATTCCTTGAGGACCCCAGGGAGGAAATGGGGCACCCCTGGCATGGAGAGGGGGCAGTTGCCTCCCCTTGGAGGTTTTCCAGGTGTTGCTCCTCCCCTGGCACCCTCAGGCTCTCTGACAATCTCTGCAGGGCAGGTTACCCAGAGAAGCTGTGGCTGCCCCATCCCTGGAAGTGTCCCAGGCCAGGTTGGACAGGGCTTGGAGCAACCTGGGCTAGTGGAGGGTGTCCCTGCCCACGGCAGGGGATGGGACAGGTCCCTTCCAACTCAAACCATTCCAGGATTCTAAGATTGCTGAGCTGCCAACAAACCCACACATTCTCTGTGCCCAGTGACACAGTGGGACAATGAGAAGTAAGAGAAAATTGGGGTGAAAAGGGACGTTGGTCACAACTTACCAGCACCATGGAAGGGGGAGCCCGGGGAAGGGTGGGAGCAGCAGCAGGACTCCAGGTGCTGGCAGGTTCCTCGAGGAAGAGGAAAAACCTTCTGCCTGCTTGTCCCACCAAACTTTTGTTGGGAGCCTTCAGCAGCTGAAGGGAAAGCCCAGCCCTGGCTGACCCCAGTGAGGAGGAAGGTGGGCACTCCTTCACCTCGTCCCAGGATTGTTAAATCCGTGGATGGGTTGCAGAGACTGACCAGCTTGTGTTCCACTCAAATGGATCCAACGTGACAGTTCGAAACTCAATCCTGTCCCAGGCTCACTGGACGGGATCCAGCTCCATCCTGTCAAATGTCTTGATTAATGTTAAAGCAATAAAACCCCTTTCAGGCACCGAGGCTGAAAGGGAAGAGGAAGAATATGATCCCTGGAAAATACAGATAAGTGAAGTCATGGGTATGTGTAAGATAAATGCCATTCTTAATACAGACGTTTCCATAATGTTGGCAAGGGCAGCAAGTCCCAATCCCACTTTTCCATGTAAAGTGGTCAAGGAAAAAGCCTCCAGAGAGCTCCTGGAGGAGTCAAAGCTCTTACCCTGGAATGGGGGATGACAGCATGGGTAGGAAAAAGTTGAATTTCTTTGTCTTGAGTTACTTTGAGACAGACTAGAAAACTTGGTTACAAAATTCCATGAGGAGAAATCCCAAGAAGTGGGAAAAAACAGGTCTGAACTGCAGGTGGGAAGAGAAGCCAATACCTTCCTAACCCTGGGAAGAGAAGCTGGTGTCCCACATCTGACTCCACAAGGGAATTTCATAGCTTAAATTTAATGAAAAAAAAAAAAATAGGAATGGGTGTCTTGTTTTAAGCTGGTGGGAGAAAGCTCTGCTTTTATCCAAATTTCCCCCCAGAAGGGGCTGTTTTTAACTTGCAGCACAAATGACGTCGCACCAGGGATGGTGAGAGTTCCATCCGTGATTCTCCCGATCCGGTGAGTTTTTAGGGTTGAAAGAGCTAATCCACGCCGAGTCCCCCTCCCAGCTTTCGTGCAGAACGCATTCCAAAAACGATAAGCAAATTATCTTACATTATCTCTAATTACAGAAGCTCCTAATTACACCCCACCATCTCTGGGCGGCCCGGCGAGCGCCGCGCTTCCCAGAGCGGCGATTCCTGAAGGGAACAGTAAATCAGCCTGTGCTTGCCACTGATTTGAAACTTTAACCTATAAATTAAATTAATAAGAGACAAAGGCTTCTTTTGTGCGTTCGCAAGCCTGTAGGATTTTAGAAATAATAGGACTGGAAAGTGATTTATATTCCAAGATTAAAGGTCAGTTTGGCGCACACGACTTTGGAGCAAAACACCACGGCACAGACTTGATGTTAACTCGTTCATGCCCCACCCCAACTCTGTATTCTCTTTTTTTACAGTTACAGGATTGCTGTGAGCAATACAGTTGTGAGAAAAATCCACATTGGAGAAATACATGGAATTCTTCCTGCTCTCTGGTACAGAGGGAAATGTCTGTGGGAATTGTCTCAGGCCATCAGCCCCTGATCCCTGAAGTGACACAACCTGTGTGCTGCAATTCAAATCAACTGTATGTTCAACATAGAAAGTGTAAAACCACAGAGAATTGTATGGAAAGGGCACAGATTCAATGTAAATTTGAGATATGCAAATAATTCAAACTTTCAGTGCCAAAGGGAAGAGCTCGAGTGTTTCTGCCAATGGTGGACAGACCAACGTTCCATGAAAATAAAGCTTAAAGCTGAACTTAAAACCTTTGGTGTGTGTAATAATTATTATCACAGAATCCTGGAATGGTTTGGGTGGGAAGGGACCTAAAGCCCATCCAGTCCCACCCCCTGCCACGGGCAGGGACACCTTCCACTAGCCCAGGTTGCTCCAAGCCCCGTCCAACCTGGCCTGGGACACTTCCAGGGATGGGGCAGCCACAGCTTCTCTGGGCAACCTGTGCCAGTAGCGTTAAGCTGAGCCCTGGAATTGGTTATTATGTTTATTCCTGTAAGAAAATCCCAGTAAGAGACCAGAGGAGGAGCAGAGATGCACAAACACACACACCCCCCCCACTGGTAATGCAGCTTCTTCAGCAGAACTTTCTGGTGTGTCTGCTGTTCTGCAGGCAACAAATTCAATAAGTTACATGTTAAATGAAGACAGACATCTCCATTGTGTGAAAATTCATTAAACAATTTAACACATTGAATAGTCAAAAGAAGAGATGAAACTGTAACACGTCTCATAATCTGACAAAAATGTCAGCACCAGCAACTCCATGTGCAATTAAAAACATGTTGTTAGTTTGGTCCCTTCCAACCCAAACCATTCCAGGATTTTATGAAGAGAATATTCTCTAGAGAGCAAGCACTGTGGAAAAAGAAGAGCACTACATTTCAGCAGATGCCAAATGTTTGCATCATCCCAACCTGGGCTAGTGGAAGGTGTCCCTGCCCATGGCAGGGGGTGAGACTGGATGAGCTTTAGGTTCCCTTCCAACCCAAACCATTCTCTGTTACTCTGAAAGACTAGAAAGCTCTTCAATTTTCTTCTCATTTCATTCTCCCAGAAAGCACCAAAATTTGTCATCTTTCTCTTTGCACATTTCTTAAAAACACACCATTAACCAGCTCATAAATCCCCAATTTAAATAATTATCAGAGCATTGCCTCTGTTCTCTTCCACCTGACAAACCTCCTGGGCCCTGCACGTTTCAGGAGCAGCAGATTATTCCCCACAGCCCCTGGTAGGCAGAGGGATGTGATGGGATCCAACATTCCTGCCCACTGGAGAAGCTGGCCAGCAGGGTAAGAGCCATGGCCAGGGGCAGGGCATGGAGAGCTGATTAAGTGGCTGCAAAGTGGGTTGTAAAAATTAATCTGATTAGGATTGAAAAAGACCAAAAAGGGTGGAGGGGGGAGGAAAAGGGAACATTTAAAGCAAGTGCTGAGGGTCCTGGGTGGTCTGTAAAGGAGTTTGAAACGGTGGGAGAGTGTAACAAAGAGATGAAATCCAATAGGTGTACAGGAAGCTTTCACCAGGCTTAAAACAAATCCTCAAGAAAAACAGAAAAGAATCCAGGAAGAGGAATTGTGTTACTGCTGCAAACGGTATTGGCACATTCCCAATGCATTTCCAGCACGTGAGTGACAGCTCCGGGCTGATCCCGGTGCTGGGGAGGGATCAGGGCTTCCCACACTTCAAAACCCTCACCAGGCTCCCAACAGAAACCTCCCTGGGGGCATTTCCACTGCACTTCAGCTGGATTAGCCCACTTTGGTTGGATGTTCCTCAAAGCAGAGGGTGATCAAGCGGCAGGTGCCCCCCACCCGCTGATCCCAAAGGGAGAATCCCAGGGGTTGCTCACTGCATTTCTGATGGTGTGAAGGCAGGTACTGTTGGGGAAGGAACACAGAGAGAAAAGCAGATTTAAACTGAAGCAAAGAGAGAAGGAAAATCCTGCAGCAAAGCCGGTGCTCCAGCCCTGTGGGAGCCAGTGTCCAGGAGGGAGCATGGACTGGGGGCTTATCCCATCCTCCCAGTTCAGAGAATCCTGGAATGGTTTGGATTGGAAGGGAACCTAAAGCTCATCCAGTCCCACCCCCTGCCATGGGCAGGGACACCTTCCACTAGCCCAGGTTGCTCCAAGCCCTGTCCAACCTGGCCTTGGACACTTCCAGGGATCCAGGGGCAGCCACAGCTTCTCTGGGCAACCTGTGCCAGGGCCTCCCCGCTCTCACAGGGAAGGATTCCTTCCCAATATCCCATCTAACCCTGCCCTCTGGCAGTGGGAAGCCATTCCCCCTGTGCTGTCACTCCATACCCTTGTAAAAAGTTCCTACACGATTTTCCTTTCGGAGCTATTCCAAAGTTTCTCTCTCAGCACCTGCTGAGTAAAGTCCAATTTACTCCAATAGTGTGAGGTTTCCTGAGCGTGGGCCAAAGATGCTGGGACTGCTTCATGATGCTGATTTGCTTTTATTTTGACAGTTCTCTGAGCAGACACTCCTTCCCCTTCTCCTAAATTCCCTGCCAGGATCCTGGTGCCAGTGAACTGCTCTGACACTCACACTGGGGTGGTTGGGAATCCACCTCCCCTTTGTCTGCTGTGCTGGTTGCTCAGGGAACACATTTCCCACTCCTGCTCCAACACTGACTGACAGCAAACCTACACTCTCCTGAGTGCCTGACTCTGGGAAGCTGCTTCCCTGCCTGCTCTGCTTGGAATAAAATATCACCCACCACGTCCCTGCATTAATCTGCTTTTGTGCTGCTCAGGGTCCAACGTTATTAATCCCCCTCATTCTTCCCGAGCATCCCCTGACTGCCCAAGCCCTGCATTCCTGTTCACTTTTTAAAACCAGCATCACTGGACACAAATGTCAACATTGATGCCCTTTCTCCTGAAACTGCAGCTCCACAAGGACAGTTCCACTGCTGGGAATTCCCTGCTGAGAGCTCAGCCCTCACCTTCCAAAGCACTGATCACCTGCAGCAGGACTTCCAAACTCTGGAAAACCAGGACTCCTCCTGAGCAGTGCTCAGCTGGAAGTCATAGCCCTGAATCCCTGCTTGTGCTTCTGCCAGCAAACCCAACCTGTGCAAGCCCAGCAACTCTGATCCTCCCAAGCCAAGCCCGAATCCCACCTTTCCAGCATTTGCTCCCACTTTTTTGAAGCCAGGAGCACACTGAGAACAGCAGAGCCCAGCCCAAACTTGGGAATAACAAACTCCTCTAGCAAACTGCATTCAAAGATCCCTTGCATCCGACACAGAGACCTGGGATTCATCTGAAAACCTGTCTCAGATCAAGCCCTTCTTTGCAGCAGCCTGATACAAACTCCAGATCCAGCACAATAAGCTTTTGATGTCCTGCTGACAATTTATCTGCCAATATTATTGCTCCAAGCACTTGCCTTATGATGGATCTTGTTACCTAACTGATCACAGGCAAGGTCAGGCCTTGGCCCTTCCTCCACTGACATCATGCAGCTCCCCAAAAAAACCCAGCAGAGAGCCCCTAATCCTCAGCTTCAAATCCCCCCTAAGCAGCCCTTCGAGACGTGTCAATGAGGACAAGTGGTTTTGCAATCATGCCCCTGGAAAAGGTCATTTCTCAAACCCTATGACCAAATGGAAAGGACAAAAACAGCAGCTGAACACAAGCGTGTTCTTCCCTGTGGTATCAGTCACCTCGACTCAAAGAACAGTTTGGTTTTGCACTGGGAGATGAAAATAAAGCACATTTTTATTGCCTTCAATAATTCACGATTGTGACCATCAGCCCTGCCAGGATTCACCTTTAATGTCTTCAGACTGGAGGAAATTCCATAAAGGGCCAAGGATTGTACACTTAGGATGCTCCATTAATATTTTATAATGTTATTATTAATGTTATTAACAAGAAGATCCCCAAAATGCTCTGCATGGCTGCTTCTTTTAATTATTCCTGTTTTCTGTGTAATTCAGCACCACTTCCCTCGTACTCATCTGTAACTTTAAAATTTTCAGCACAAAATCCGAGCACCTGCTTCCCTGTTAGGAACACTTTTTCCTTCCAGCAATGCAAACTCTTGGAATGAAGCCCATCCTGAGCCTCAGGGCTCATGAAAGCAGCTCATTTTCTGATTTATTGAAACGAATTGCTGGATATTATTTACTTTTTGTGTCATAATGGGTTGGGAAAAGCTGGATGAAAAGTCTAATGAGGTCTAAACAGGGGGAGAGAATGGGGAAAAAAGAACTGAAGAGGCAGTTAAGGAGCAGTTTGAGCTCCCTCCTCCTCCTTATCAGCACAGTTATCAGTCAGCAAGCCCATAATTAGGCACAAAAGATATTGTGCTCTGGAGAGCTCCTCCAGGAAGAGGGGATCTGCTCCAGGAGCTGGAGCACTAACTGACAGCCCCTCCCTGGGAAGAACAGTCACACAATAATTAGTGACAATTTGTCCAAGTCAGGAGTGACCTCTGTGGCTGTGCAGAGCCTTAGGACAGAGCAAAGCTTTTCTCAGCAGCACCGACACATCTGGGGCCAAAATGGGGCTCAGATTAAGCAGAAATTGGTTCAGCAAAGTCCTTCAAACTTTCCTGCTTCCATCCTGAGCACCTGCAGATGACTCCAGAGCTGGGAAGCAAATCCTGGGTCTTACTTCCAACACTGACAAAGGTTTTGTCGCCTCAGGAGCAGGATTTGGTTTTCCTTTCCCTTTATCCCTTTTCCTCACAGAATCATTAAGGTTGGAAAATCCCTCTAAGATCATCAAATCCAATCATCACCACGTTCACCACTAACCAGTGTCCCCAAGTGCCACATCCACACACCCTTTGAACACTTCCAGGGATGGGGACTCCACCACTGCCCTGGGCAGCTGTGCCAGGGCTGGACAACCCCTTCCATAAATAAATTGTTCCCAATATCCAACCTGAACCTTCCCTGGCACAACTTGAGGCCGTTCCCTCTCCTCCTGTCCCTTGTTCCCTGGGAGCAGAGCCTGACCCCCCCCCGGCTCCCCCCTCCTGTCAGGGAGTTGCAGAGCCAGAAGGTCCCCCCTGAGCCTCCTTTTCTCCAGGCTGAGCCCTCCCAGCTCCCTCAGCTGCTCCAGCCCCTTCCCCAGCTCCCTTCCCTTCCCTGGACACGCTCCAGCCCCCCAACGTCTGTCCTGAATTGAGGGGCCTGGAACTGGACTTGAGGTGTCCCTAACTAGCACCCAGGACATTCCACCAGGCTCCAGCCCCTCCACATCTTTCCTCTCCTCAGAGGACAGGCCGTGGATGTCCCTCAGGAGGGACCCCTGGATGTGTCCAGCAGCCCTGGCATGGTTTTGGGGCAGAGCTGGCAGAGCAGTCCCTGCCCAGCGGGGCTCCTGCCCCAGCAGCTGCTCCTGCAGCTGTCCTGACCAGTTGGTGGCTGAGTTTTACAAGATATCTGCCTGTAATTAAAAAGCAACAGCGCTCTGGCAGCCATCAGAAAAAATGCATCCCTGGATTGCATCCCACCAGGAGCATTTCTGGGGGGGAACACGGTGGGATGGGATGGATGTGACCACGCAGGACCTTCCAAGCCGCTCTGATTATCTGCTGAACCAAAAGCACCACCAGGATCCAAGAACCCACTGGCTCCCTTTGGGATGGCTGTGGGTCCAAACTGCTCCTCTCCTCCTGCCTGTGCCACTCAAACCTGCCCCGTGCCAGGACATCTGGTCTCAAGGTGCTCCAAAGGGTCTGGGATCCACAGGGCTGGGGAGGGGGGGTTAAAACACAAGAGGATTTTCTCCATTTGGACCACGTTAAGACACTGTGCCTGTGCCAGCCAAGCAGCACTCCCAGAATTAGCAAAGCTGGGGCCAGACAAAGCCTGGCACAGGAGGGAGCCAGGGGGTGTTCCCTGATCCCAGACCTGGGACCTGTTCACAGGAGATGTCCTGCAAGCTGTGCAGGCTCCAGAAAGGGCCTGGAGTGGCTCAAAACCTTCCATGGCAGACTTTTCCCTGGTGCACATGGGAGCCTGGCTGTGGGACGGAGCTGATGGGCTCTGGGAATGATCCCTCTGGAGCAGGCAGGGACAGGGGACAGGCACAGCCACAGCCCCTTGCTTGCATGAGCAGGGAACCAAGGCTGCCTGCCTTCCCTGGCAGGTGGCACGTTCCAAACACTCTGGGATCCATCCCATTATGCTCCAGTGGAAGCAGAATTCCAGCTCCAGCCTGCAAACCCTGCACACAGATTTGTAAACCTGTGTGTGCACAGTGATCAAAATGCTTAATAATCCTGATGACAAACAGACCTGAAACCCAAAAGCAGCTTCCCTCTGCATCAACTGCACCGGGAACAGGTTCCACTGAGGAAAAAAACTCCCTTTTACTGGGATTTCTTGTAGGGCAAAGAGCCATCTAACCACAGCCAGCAGTGAGACGATGGCAAACACAAAGAGGGATAAATAAAACCCATGGCATGGAAACCCCCAGCATTTCACCTGCCAGGTACCACTCAGGCATGTCCACTTTGACATGTTAACATGGACACAGGGTCAGGACACCACGGGGATCAGGACCCCCAGGGTGCAAACCTACACACCCACCTTGGAGCCTCTGACCAGGTTAGCAAAGAAATCAGTGCAGGAGGAGGAGAAATTCCCTGTTTGTGGTGCCTTGCCAAGCTGGGATTACATTTTGGGACTCCTGGCACCCACAGCCATGATTAATCCAGCCAGTGTTCTCCCCCCACCCCTCATCCCAGCCTCCAGGATGTTTTCACGTGCCAAGTTGTGTCTGGTGGTGCAGCAAAGTCTTCTCCATCCCCACCAGAGTCTGTTTTTCTCTTCCACACCTACTGGAGCCCATCTAATCCTCAGGGATCAGAGGAGGCTGGTAGGAAAACACCTCTCCCGTGCAAAGCACGTGTTCTGCCATTCCCCTCTCCAGCTCACACAGTGCCAGGGGCCAGAGGACAGAGCAGCTCCCAGCCAGGCTGGGATTAAGGCCCTACACATCAGAGGGGGAAAGAGGCAGGAAAAATCCGTTCTGCCTAATCACCCAAACCAGCCCAGCACTCGACTGTTCGAGCCACCCCTCCTGACAAAGGTGGGAATGTTCTTTTCCACGAGCAGAGCTCCTGGTTCTCCAGCAAACAAACAGAGCTCCCCACGCAGGGAGGGGGCCGTGGCTTTGCATTAATGCTCTTGGCAGAGGAGCCCATGTAGGTTTTGGACTGCAGCTCAGGGCTGGAACAGCAGAGCTGGGGTGGCCAACATACATCACAGCACTCGTTTGGCCCGAGTCCACTTCGAGCTAGTCCAATACCCGGGTTTATCATCCTAATTACGAGCAGATTCCCGACTCCCTTCCTCCCTCCCAGAGGAATCTTCAGCTCTACCCTTTTCTTCCTCCCTCTGGCTGGTTGAAACCAGCAGGTGAATCGCAGCCCTTTGTTATTTTTGTTATATTATTGCTGGTAGACAAAGTTTGGCCTCTTTCATTTTCCTTTTATTGCAGCTTCTTTTGTGCGGATTAAAATAATTGATATTGATAATGTGCTCTGCCCCCTGCCCCTGTTCCCAATTATTTGCACAGGCTGGGGATCCTGCCTTATGGATAGGACAGGAATGGTCTTAATTAGCCTTCTGGGCTCCAGAACTGGTTCTGGTTTTGATTTGAGAGGTTTGGGATTGTGCAGCCTGATTGTTGTGGGTTGGGGTCAGCAGGGGCTGCTGGGGGCTGGCTTTGAGCTGCATTTTCCCAGAGTGCTGCCAGGTGCCCAGCAAAAATGGGAAATTTACTGCAGCCACCTTCGTGTCCAGGATTAAGAACTACAGCACTGAAGGGTCTTTCCATCCATAGTTTTACCGGGAATGAAGTTGGACCACTGGTGTCCTGCAAGAGCCAAGGGAGCAGCAGCCTTTGCACAAGGTCAGCCCTGCACTGAGTGGGGGAAACCCCAGGAAAGTCACTGATGGGAACAACAAAAAAAGGAGCATTAAAGCTGGAAAGGCAGATGGAGCTTTCGGGAATCTGCAGAATTCCAGACTTCATAGAATCACGGAATGGTTAAAGCTGGAAAAGCCCTCTAAGAGTCCAACCATCCACCAGCACCACGTTAATGTGGGCACAGGGTCAGGACACCACAGGGATCAGGCACCACAGTCACCACTAACCATGTCCTCCAGCGCTGCCCTGGGCAGCCCCTTCGAATGCTTGACAACCCTTTCCATGAAGAAATTTCTCTTGATATCTCATCTAAACTTCCCCTGGCACAGCTGGAGGCTGTTCCCTCTTCTCTTGTCCCTTGTTCCCTGGGAGCAGAGCCTGACCCCCCCCCGGCTCCCCCCTCCTGTCAGGGGGTTGCAGAACCAGAAGGTCCCCCCTGAGCCTCCTTTTCTCCAGGCTGAGCCCCCCCAGCTCCCTCAGCTGCTGCCAATGGGAATTATGCTCCAAAATGTCAGATGGACTTGGATTAGAGACCAGAGGTGTTACAACATCCTGGGCCACTCCCAGTGGCTGTGATGTGAAGCCAGAGAAGGGAATATTGTTTCAGGACTGTTTCCTTCACCAAACCAGGGCTCCTCACCCCTGGAGCATCACCATACACAGCATTTTCTATTTTAACCCCATTTCTATAAAACACAAATGCAAAACCAAAGGTGAAGAGAGAGGGGAAGCTGAAGCTGAGCTTCTCTGGAACCAGAGAGGAGACTCAGAGCCAGAAAACAACCCACAGTCTCTAATCAGAACACACCATAATCACTGAAACAGATGCCAAAAAGATAAACCCATGGAATTCTGAACTGCCAACGATTATGCTCTGCATGTTGGACAGCACCAGGATGCTCCGTTTCTGTCTATGTTCACATTTTGGGAGTGGAAGCGGGAAGGTCTCAGGACAACACCACAGAAAACTCCTTTCTGTCCCTCCCCTGCAGCATTTTTTACAGTGAAGTTCTCAGTGAGGCTCAGGTTTGTTCCTGAATCCGTGATGGGGAGGGAAGGGAAGGGGAGAAATTGGTCTTTTAGGACTGTGGTTGGGAAAAATAGCATCACCCAGCTGGCACGTGGACACTGCCTGCACTGCCAGAAGGCTGGGATAGAGTAAGAAAACATGGAGAAATGCCTGGCAGGAGAGGAAAGCTCTGGGAAAATTAATTTAGCAAAGGAAAGCAGACAAGAGAAATGAGGTTTTATGCACAGATCACTCACCTCGTAGTGATAATCCATGCATGTTAACTCCCTCCAGCAGCGATCCCCTCGGATTTTAATCAGCCCCTGGGGGAAAAAAGACAACAATACAGTCATAAATATTTTATTTTATCTTGTATCTCAAGATGCCAAATGCTCTGGTTAAACACACAGCCTGTAATGGCAGAGGCTGAAGGAGACCCAGGGCACATCCACACTCCGGGTCCAGCTGTTGTTCCCAAGAGAATGTTGTGCATGTGACTCATTCCGCTGCCATTTTACTGAAAATCTGACCCAAAATCCTTGTGGAATGGGCCACATCACTTCAAGGGTGCTGGAAGATGCTTTGCCCACACCTGAGCCTTTGCAGAGCAGGTATGAGCAGCCCAGGGTTCCCAGGATCAGCAGAATCCCTGGATACCAGCAACAGGAAAATCCAGGTTCTGCCACTGGGCCACTCTGTGTAATAGATAAATGTTCCCTGCAGCCCTAAACACAGCCACAGTCACTATTTTAAAATCCAAACCCAAGGGTTTCCCTCTGGCAGAGCCACTTCTGCTGCCTATGGAAAAGGGAACAGCGACAGAGCGGGATGGGGACCCACAGCCTCCCCTGAGCTGGCCACAGAGATGCAATCAAAGTAATTAGAGAAACAAAAGAGGAGCAGGGGAAGGAAGCTGACAGATCCAAACACAGATGGATGCACTAATGACAGCTCTGCTCCACCTCGGGTTAGAGGTTGGCAAGGAAACAAGCAGGTATCGGAGCTGGCCGTGCACTGATATCTCGGGGCAACAAGAGGGGAAATTTCCAAACCACTGGGTCCATTCCAGGCCTGGCAGTAATATTGGGATTAAATTTCTTTGCCTCAGAGATGAAGAGCAGAAAGGAATCAGTGGTCCAGAGCAGGAAGGACACCTGGGCAGGGATGAGCAGGAAGCCCTGCAATCAAGCCGTGCCAGCCCCAAGGGATGCGGGCTCAGCTTTGATGTGGGGAAAGGTCCCTGATTAGGATCACAATATCCCAAATTGAGGAAAGCTTCACTAGTCAAAAGGTTGAACGAGCTCTGTCATCTGCATACAATTAGGGGGTATTTACCTACCTCTGACACTGCCCCTAATTATGATGTTCCTGCCTCCCTTAGGAGAAAAACAGAGGGAGTTCCTGGAAGGACCCGTTGCTGCTGCACCGGGAGCATCCTGAAGCTTCTTTACATTTACAGCAGGGAAGGTTTTCAAGCAGAGATCAGTGACCTTTCATGGCTAAAATCTGAGAGCTCACAGAGGAGGAAATTCCAGCACTATGGCCCATCCTGGCCTGGTGGTTTCATCCACATTCACAGAACCACAGAAGGGACCACAGGGGCTCATCTGGTCCCACCTCCCTGCTCATGCTACAACAAGTCTTCACCTGCAGCATAAAACTAAGTTTAGCAGGGTTAGGGCTCAAGAAAAAAAAATCCTAATCTAAGACTCCCCCAAAACAGTCCAGACCTCTAAAATATCCTGAAATGCCCAGTTCCCAAGGCTGTATTTGGGCTGTATGTCTGTCTGACTGATCTGAGAGCATAAGGCTTCTGAGTGTGGAAAAGAGAGGACAGAGCCAAGTTTAATAACTCCTCACAGGTAGGACAGGGATGCAGAGATATCACACAGGACCTGGGGTGGGAAAGCAGGGTGGTGGGGAGCTCCTGAGCAGATCCCATCACTCTGCAGGGCTGGAGCAGGAGGGGTCAGGACAAGACACACTCGCTGTCAACACTCCCGGCTTCATCTTCCCCTCCCGAATCATCCCCGGCCTGTCCTGCCCTCCAACCTTTTCTAAAATTACAGGATCCACTGATAGCATCTCACAGGATGTGCCTCAGCTGGCAGCCCTGGCAGGGGCAGGACAGAGCTAAGGAAGGCTCTGTGCAGGAATGTTGGAATATTAAAACAGGCCAGTTATCTCGATGACCTTCCCTCCTGCCTGCCCAGACTGTTACCGAGCTCTAGGATTCCACAGGGATAATTAAATCAAGTATCTGAGAGAAAAGCACCACACTGAAAATCCAAATCTTCCCTGCAATGAGTCACGAAGGCAGTTCATCACATTTTGTTTACTACGAAGCTTTCAAGCAGGAAAGTCACTTAAAACCCTTATCATCAAAGCTGATTTTCAGCACAGAAAACTCCCACTCTCATAATTAGGGGGTGTTTCAAGTCATCGTTTCCCTGCTGCTGTCTTGGGTCCACTTCCACACTGGCAAGGGAGTTTTCCAAAGAATTTGGACCAAGAAACAAGAGCATGAAGTGCACAGAAAACCTCCGTGTTCTGTGGCTTCAGCTCTGCTGAGGAGGAACCACAAAAGGAGAACGTGGTGGGTCACTCCATAATCCTGCTGTGAAGAATCATGGAAGCACTGAGGTTGGAAAAGACCTCCAAGATCATCAAGTCCAACAATCACCAGCACCACAAAACTATGTCCCCAAGTGCTACATCCACACCCCCAGGGATGGTGACTCTACCCCTACCCTGGGCAGCTGTGCCAGGGTGGACAACCCTTTCCACAAGGAATTTTCTCCCAATATCCAACTAAACCTGCCTTGGCGTGATTTCAGACCACTTCCTCTCGTCCTGGTGCTGTGGGTCCCTGGGTATGGTCCCACCAGGATGGGGCCTGACAAACCTTGATGCTCCACGCTTGGATAGACTCAATTTTTACCCAATTATTTGTTTCCTGCTGCCATTTTTCTTGGAAGTAACCTCCCATTCTCTTGGAGATGCAAAGTTTGAGACTCTGGTCTCTGGGTCCAGGTGAGCACAGGAGAGTGGGAGGAGGAAGGGAGGAGCTGGGAATCCCCACATCTGCCGGGGTTTTACATTCCCGGGGTTTCTCCCAACCCATTTCCATGATTTCTGTGTGTCCACTGAACCGGCCTGGGCTCTGCAGCTGCAGCAGATTATGCTGCCAGATCAAAGCCCAGGAAAACTCCCCATTCCCTGCTCTGATGGACCCCAATCCTCTTCTCCCTGGATGAGGAGAGGACATGGGAGGGATTAGAAGGAAAAGGAGCCAGAGGATGTGAGGATGGGACAACCCCAGGAGACTCCAGCAGACCTGGAGGACTCTCCTCTCATTTGGGCATGAGACACCAACATCTTGCAAGGAATATTTGGTGGGAATATATTAAGCAGAGTTCAAGGAGTGAATGATAAGGACAAATTAAATGGAAAACAAAGAAAGGAGAGAAATAATTTGATATCATTCCACCTTGGCATAATGCTCCTAATATTGTCACTTAGCAATGGGATCATTCAGGAAACATGGAAAAGATGTGCTGTAGCAAACTCTGCACACTAACTTGTTTCTCCTCTTCTAAATTCTAAAATTACTTAACAAGATGCTTTTTCCCTTATTTTAAGTTTAAAAAAATTTGGGAAGTTTCTTCCTAGTTCTGAGCTGGCAGAGCAGTAGCTGAAAACTTGAATTCTGCATCTATTTTGGAGGCTAAAGGGCAGGAGATGGGGAGTTTTGAAAACATTTTTGCACTTTCCCCTTTTTATGATCAGCTCTAATAGACAAAACTAAAAAGTGTCGGGGGGAGGGCTGGAAAATGGCCTTTAAAGTTTATTTTCCCTTTCCAATGATAAAGGCAAATGAATATTTACACACAACCCCAGGAAAAACCAGGCACCCCAAAACCACCAGCTCTGTTTGCACAAGGGGGTGGCCCAGGGGACTTTCAGAATATCAGAAGGGGAAGGAATTCAGCAACAGAAATTAAATATGAGCCAAAGGGAAGGAAACAGGTGGCCAAGTGAACCAGCAATTGCCCTTTCACCTCCCTGGCCTTGCTTTGAATCCCGCTCCAACCAGGATTATTAAATCCATCCTGATGGGAAGGAGGCTGCAAAGACACTGGGGGTTGATGGTTTAGGCTGAGCTTTTGGCAGCCAGAACGTGCTCCCCCCAGTTCCTTGGAGCACCAAGCAATCCTGGCCTGGGGAAGGTTGGGATCTCTATCCTGGGAATGTCCAGCGGCTCCGGGTGTTCCGCACACTCGGACATCCCCTTGTGCTTCTCTCCACATGGACACTTCAGAACGTTCCCCCTGGACTGAATTAACTCCACGGTGAAATATGGGCTCAATATCTCCTTCCTTCCTTCCTTTCCACATCTGATCCCTCGAGGGCACGGCCCAGGGGGAGGATGGAGATGCAGCACCTGCTTGGACCTGGGAAACACCAACCTCCAGGCTCCCAGAATGAAGGTGCATTAAATCCACCAGCATTTTTCACAGGAGAAGGAAAATTACATTTTGGGCCTTTTTTTTTTTTTTTTAATTTATTTTAATGGTGTTCAATAAAATCCCTGGGTTTAATCACTGCTGGCCTCGCTCAGCCCCCACAAACTCTCCATCCACCAGCCCTGCTCTGCATCCAGGAGTTCAGGGTCATGGATAAAGAGCATTTCCCACACTGTGGATATGCCATGGGTGACTTTTGTCACCATACTTTTATTTTACACAAGCTAGAGAAGATAAATAAGACACAGACAGAGAAGACACCAACTACATGGACAAGACCCCATTTTCCTCCAGCATCATCCCCAGCTCTGATGTCTCACTACAGTGTTCAAGGCAAAGTGACCATGCAGTCACTTGAGCAAGACCCACAAGCAACCAAAGGAAAAAAAAAAATCTATTTCCCAGCAAATTCTTAGGAAAAATTCATCAAATCAAAATTGACCAAGCTCTGCTGCAGGGCTGGACCCAGCCCCTGAGGCATCAACCCAGTCTGGTTGATAAAACTCCCTCACCCTGCTCAAAACTTGCTATTTATGACTAATAAATTCTCCTTCACATGCGGGATATCGATGAATCCATTTGCCAACTGGCGGCCGAGGGACTTTTGGGGTAGAAATCAAAATCCCCCCTTCACTCCCACTGAACCAATTCCAGCCCTGCTCCACTGAGTCACCTCACGTGCCCCTTCTCTCTCCCCAGCATTGAAAATATCCAACAAAAGGGATTTCAGGGGAAATTAAGCCACAGAGAGGAAGTTTAGGAACAGCTTTTGTTTCCTACGTGTCATGAGCTTGATGAAATCGTGGCAGAAATCCCAAAGCTGAGGCCACGGCACCCGGTGGCACAGGGAATGTGATGTGAGACTGGGAAGCAGACCCTAAAGGATGAGAGCTGTGCCACTGCCTCCACAGACACGTCCCTCCTGGGTTCAGGGCACTGAAATGTGCCTTTGCCCTGTGAATCCTGGGATTCACCTTCCTGAGGCACAGCAGGATGAGCTCCTGAGGAGGATGGGCCCTCACTTTCCAGGAGCACACCTGGACACTGCTTCCTTGGATTGGATCATCCCCTGCTCCTGATGCTAGGATTAAGCTGAAACACTGAGTGGGGAAGAGTTCCTGGTTCACTGGCAGATGTTCCATAAGGGAAAACCCCCCCTGGATCCCCAGGACCTGCCCCTCCTGGCCCTGCAGAAGGCTCGGAGCGTGGGAGCTGCGTGTGCCCATCCAGGATCCCCTCCACATCCCAGCCATGGAGAAGGGGAAATCACAGAAACCCCTCTCCAACCTCATCTCCCTGCTCCAAGGATTCTCCCTGCTCACCCAAGGCTGTCCCACCAGGATGCAGCTCAGTCACCCAACAGAGATGAGGGGGAGCATCCTCCTGGGAAGGTCCCTGTGGGTCAAACCTCCCAGCCCATCCCTGCCCCACCCAGACTGGTCAGTCTCTGCTCCTCAGACCTCTCCTTCTCTCCTTCCTTCTTTGTTTGCTCTAATTAGTTTCTAATTACCCAATTCCCTTCTAATTAAACCTGCCCAAACCAAACCCACAACATCACCCTTGCTCCCTTCCCCTCCATCATCTCCCTCGCTTCCATCCCTGACTCCCTTCCCCAAGGATCACATCCAGGCACAAGCACCAGTTTGAGATGCACCATCAGACAACTCCACGAGGATTTTACACTTCACACAAGGAGCAAAACCTCCCCAAAGAAGATGAACTGCTCCCTTATTTTCCTGATGCCAGCACAGACAATTCATGGATCCAGGGGTGATCCCTCACGGACTCAGGGGTGACCCACCACGGACTCAGGGGTGACCCACCACGGACTCAGGGGTGACCCACCACGGATCCAGGGGTGACCCAGCCCCGTGGCTGTGGGTACAGCCTCCAGCTCTGCCCACCAAGCCCCGCAGCTCCCGCTCCGACCCCACGCAGAGGGAGGGAAGTGCTCGACTCCCACCCCCCAAATCCTGCCTTTCCCCTGCTCCTGGATGGCTCTGCCCAGCTGTGCCCCTTCCCAGCTCTGCACTTGGGTGATTCAAACCGAAAAAAAAGCCAAAATAATTAAAATGTCATTCAAGCTCTGAGCCGATATGAGTCAGTGTTACAAAAAATATCTGCAAAATTCTTTCAGGAGTGGGGGATAATTATATTCCTCCCTATCTATTGATTTTTCTCTACAATGCAGATGTCAGATTTTCCACGGTTTTTTCCCTTTTTCTT
Organism: Neopelma chrysocephalum; assembly: GCF_003984885.1. Classification (NCBI taxonomy): domain Eukaryota; kingdom Metazoa; phylum Chordata; class Aves; order Passeriformes; family Pipridae; genus Neopelma; species Neopelma chrysocephalum. The sequence continues at coordinate 1,834,481 of NW_020897722.1, forward strand.
TTTCTTTTTTTTTTTTTTTTTTCTCCCTGGAGTGAGTGTCAAGGAGGAACAAAGCACTCTTTGAGACTTTTTCAGCCCAAAATTAATTCTGAAAAAAATGGTACAGACAGGCCAATAGCACGGGAAGCCGAGCAAAAGGCTGGTGACTCAAGCTATGTCTGCAAAATCCCCATTGATCCCGGCTCCAGAGGGAAGGGTGGGGAACAGGGCACCAGTGGCAGAAACTTAAGAGTCAATTTAAAGACTTCTCTGTGTCTTCACTACGAAAAAGATGGGTGAAAACCCACCAAAAAAATCTCTATGATGGGCAATACTAAATCCCAGCTTTTCATCTTTCTCATCATATAAATAAGAAACACTTCCAGAGAAAATCCCAAATCCGTGCCCTTCCCACACCACCTCTGCCGCCCGCAGAAAAAGTGGTTTTGGCGTCTCTTTGAAAGCCAAACATTCACCAGTGTGTCCTGAAACAAACTGGCTGTAATTTAGAGCCCGATTCATGGAAGAGGAAGGAGCTTGACAAGGGTCAAATTTAAAAATAAAATTGTTTAAGGACTACATGGCAAAGCTGGAAGGGGCTCCCAGAGCCTGGTACCTGGAGCATGCAAATCCGAGGAACCCAACAAGACCCTCCTTCTGCTGGGTGTCTAAAACTCCCTCTGAGCTGCTCCAAGACAGCACTTGATGATGTTTTTTTATTTACATACCTCCTAAAGGACACAAAGTTTAATTCCCGAGCCCAGCAAAGGCTGAAGCAATTTGAAAATTCAATGCATTTTCTACGGTCCGTTAATGCCTCAAGGGTCACGTTATGGCTGTGGAAATTGTTTGCATGCTTTTAAATATTTGCATAATTGATGAGCCCAAATCTTTGCCGTGAACTGTGGCTGGTGGCAGAGGCTGGATTTAGGCCAGACTTACCCTTGCCCTCCGTGGGTCCCACTCTGCTGAATGGATTAAGCTCTGCGGCGCAGGAAGGATGAGCTGGATCCCTGTTTCATTCCTTTCTTTAGGAAGTACCACCCAGGGAACACGTGACACAGGTCTCAGGCTTCATGGAAATGTTTTTCTACAGCTCTGACTGCAGCAAACTGAAGGCTTTAGCAAGAGCCAAGCCTGATGTTCACACCAACCCCACTGAACCAACGGCCCGTAATTCAACTCCCTGCTGCTTCTTCCATGAAAAGAGAGAAATAAACAGGATGCTCCATCCCTGGAAGTGTTCAAGGCCAGGTTGGATGGGCTTGGAGCAACCTGGGATAGTAGGAGGTGTCCCAGCCCTTGGCAGGGGGTTGGAACTGGATGAGCTTTAAAGTCCATTCCAACCCCAACCCCTCCATATCTTCTGATCCTTTAGCCAGACGATGGCAGGTTGATGCTGCTCAGCTGACACTGCTGATGGAACAGCTTTGTTCTGTACCTTGCACATCACTTCCAAGCCCACAGCCAGATCCAAGCTCTCGTTCAGATCCAAGCCTGCACAAGATGGCACTTCCCATCATCTGGAGAACATTAGTTCTGGTCCAACATTAGCACATTATAGATCAGGCCCCAGATTCCCTGGAACAATTCCCATCCCTGGAAGTGTTCAAGGACGGGTTGGACGGGGCTTGGAGCAACCTGGTCTGGTGGAAGGTGTTCCTGCCCGTAGCAGGGACTGGATGGGCTCTAAGGTCCCTTCCAACCCAAACCATTGCAGGATTTGATGATGATTCAGGTGAACAGACCCTACACCTGCCTGGGACCCCCTGCACAGAGGGGCTCTGAGAAGGTCCCAGGACAGGTCCCACCTGCAGAAGGTCAGGTGAACATCCAGATCCTGCTAAAACAGGCAGGGGTTGGTCCAGCACAGAAGCCAAACCAGAGTCACCACAAACACAACCACAAGCGGAGGGACTGGAAACTGCTTTCCTGGAAGAGAAGTCACCACTGTTGACTTTGTTGTTGTTTGATTTGCTGGTTTTCCCCCTCAGCTCCCCAAAAAGACCCTTTGAGAAGCCACCACGACCGCACCAGCATCTGGGTGACTTTGAAGGCAGCGCTGCAAGGAGTGGGTGAAAGGGATTTTGAAAAGTCCTTGGCATTAGCGGCTCCTGCCTTTTACAGCCACCGAAGGAACAACAAGTCTTCCTGCCAAGGGCTATTACCAGACAAATGGAGAGAGATCAGAGGCACAAAGGAGGTTGCTAAGGAGTCGTGTGGGATCCCTGCAGAGAGGAGGAGGGCTGCAGCTGGGACGGCAAAGGTCAGAACATTGCAGACATCATTTTCCAAAAATTCCCATGAAGCCCCGGCGCAGGAGCCGGGAGCCGGGCCCCGCCGCGCTGCCCATGAATAATGAGAAAGCCAGGGAAGAAAGCTCCCTTTCTTCCCTCCTACCCACGCTAATGTAATAAAACAAATTAGAATAATTATTCTCAATTTCAGAGCCATAATGCCCAGGATCAGGGCACGCTTGTCACCGAGATGACAACTACATCCGTCGGATTCTTCTTCTCCTCCTCCTTTTACATTTAGGGACGGCCTAAATTCCCACTTTTATTTCATTACATCTAATGCAATTTTATTCCAGGCATCCAGATTCTGTTTGCTTCAAAGTCTTGGGTATTTTTGCCAGAAAGTTCATCTCCCTTATTAGCTAATCACATCCCCACCCTTTCCAGTAACCTTTCAAATGCCACCCACGTTATGACACTTTTAACAGGATCCAAGCGAAAACAAAACAAGAAACACGAAGAGTTTAACACGAACCACAAGTTTCTAAAAGGATTTGCTGCAGTTGGTTCAATGAAGTGTTGTTTTTTTTTCTAAATGGTAAAGAAAATTCAAAATCACTTCAGAATGTATCAAATATCAAGTGATACACAAATAATCTGGAAATAATTGATCCTTTCTCCATGAAAACACATCTCTGGGAAAGATGGGCAACATTTACTAGGAAAAATTTTTGACAATTTAAGGGGAAAAATTATTGCTTATTATTATTATTTCCCAAGACTATCGCTTTAAATGATCTTTTTTCCTCCTGTAAAAGGGGAAAATATCTTTTGTGCAGACTTGAAGCGCCAGAGGATTTAAATCATTTTCTAAGTCTCTGCCTGCCAAAAACTGCTCCAAACTCCTCTGTTCTGCAGCGGCTTCTGAGGATGTACTTGAACAGCTCAGAGAGGTCGAGCTTGGATTTGGGAAGGGGGGGGTCAGTCTGGAGTTACTGTCAGAAAGGGAAATCCGGGAAGTGGAAGAGAAAAAAAAATAAATTTTGTTTACAGGAAGCAAAGCAAGGGGAGGGAGCGCCAAGTCACAAATCCCAGCTGGAAAAGATGCACTTGGGTTTCCCTAAATTCCCCCTGCGCTCTTCAGGACCTTGTGTGTGACACACCCTGGGTAAGGAGGGATCGATCCTGGAAAGGGCTCTCCAGGATAAGGGGGAGAAGAAAACCCTTTCCCTAAGGGATCCCATCCCAGATCCCTGGGTTCCACCGGCCCAGTGAGCCGGGAGCTGCCCTGGAACAGTTTAAGGGCATCACACAAGGAAGGTGTCCAGGACACTGCAGAGCAGATGAATACATAAAAATACATTTATATTCTAAATATTGATATTATATTATTGCATAACACACACATTAAAGGATCTAATTCTTGGGGCAAACTCGAGGCTCGGGCTTGAGGCCCCGGTCGGGAGCGGAGCCCGTGGGGCACGGACCCATCTGGACACAGACCCCGGAGTCCTCCCAACCCCGACACCTGCAGCAGCCAAGGGGGAGATTGGCAGCTCTAAATCTGAATTTCCTTGCTTTGGGCACTTTTAAATTAAAGTGGTAATGTGCTTTAAATCCCGTTTCCCTGCTTTTTCGCTCCGCTCTTCAATCCCTTCCTCCAGAAACTAATCAAGATGTCTCAGACTCACTCACAGCCTCTGCTCCAGCCACTTTCCCTGGTAACTTATTCCATATGGCTGTGATCCTTTGCAGGACAGCTCCACCTTAATTCTCTATTTACTCCCCGTTTCCCAAAGTGCTGTTACACCCCCAGTGCTCAAACCTCCCCCACCTCCTCCTTCCATCCCAGTGATAATTCTTCTCCGTTACCCAGAGAAGCTGTGGCTGCCCCATCCCTGGAAATTCAAGGCCAGGTTGGATGGGCTTGGAGCAACCTGGTCTAGTGGAAGGTGTCCCTACCCATGGGGGGGGAACTGGATGAGTTTCAAGATCTGTTCCAACCCAAACCATTCCATGATTCTGTGATTTGTACAGAACATCACATCACCAAGCAGGCAAACATTACCTACAAGTCCTTTGGTAGTGAGTGGACACATCCCAGCAGTGGTGCTGCAAAGGGAAATGCTGACTGGAAACCCTTGGGGAACAATCACCTCTCAGGACTGAGCTCGATGCAGCCTCAGCTCCCACCCCACAAGTCAGATGGGGAATGTTGATCAAAAACCACCTCATTACCCCCAAGGAAAGGGCAGGGGGGGCAGCAGGGCTGCTCCTCTTGGCAAGTCACCATAGTTTGGGTGATGTCCTTAGATAAGACAGAATCACAGAACCAAGGCTGGAAGACCTTCAAGATCATCTAGTCCAACAGTCACCTCAGCACCACCACAATCACACCTAAAACCACATCCCCCAGTGCCACATCCAGGCACCTCCTGGACACTTCCAGACATGGTGACTCCACCTCCTCCCTGGGCAACTTATTCCAATGCCTGACCATTCTGCCAGTGAAAATTTTTTTTCCTAATCTCTGATCTGAACCTCCCTGGTGCAACTTGAGGCCGTTTCCTCTCACCCTTTCACGTGGAGGGGTGGCACAAGTCTGGGCACACACCTTTGCTCCCCCACCCCGTGATTCTGGTGGGGACACAAACCAACATTCTGCACCTTCCAAAATCTCAAGAAACCCAAGTGACAGAGATTATCACAAGCAGAACGACAGAGGCATCAAGGCACTGAGCTCTTCTGAGCAAATCAGGCAAATCAGCCCCACAAATGTCTGTTTGCATCACTTATTTCCCAACAAGCGCTCGCTCGCACAAAGAGCCGCTGTTCTGTTGCCTCTGTGTGTTCCCAGGAAAGCATCCGGCTTTACATCCCGCGCTAATGGATCGTTAGGAACATCAAACATATAGACTGAATCATGTAATTACGCCTCTTAAAAAAGTCAGCAATATTTGAGCTCAGCCCAGCACTCGCTGCCAATCAAACCCTGGCGGCAGCGCCAGCCCCGCGCTCCTCAGCTCCCGCCACACGCAGTCGGGATTATTCCACTTCCCATTGCTCCACCTCCCCCGAGCAAGCCCAGCCAGCCCCAGGGAAGACATGGACAATGAAGCGAGATCTGGACGTGATTTTTTGGGGGGAAGATTAGCCAGGAAACAGCAAAACTCCCTCATCACAGAATGGTTTGGGTCAAAAGAGACCTTAAAGATCATCTCGTTCCAACCCTTCCTCCAACACCTTCCACCAGAGCAAGTTTGCTCAATGCAAAGTCTCTGGTTGCTAGAGCTCCACATGGGCAAAGAGCCCAAATAGGATACACTGAATGAGGAAAAAAAAGAGACTGCCAAGTGAAATCAGCCCCATGATACAGGAACCAACCACAGAAAACAGGAGGAGAACGTGGAGTCTTCACTGGGAGCCACCACATTGCAGAAGAGAGACCTCCTTGCCCACCTGAGGTGTATTTCAAACATGGCACTGCTCACCTAACACCCACACAAGGTGAGAAAACACAGCTGAGCCAAGGGAATGCCGTTTGCTTGGAGGATTTTCCAAGGAAAGCCTTTCCCCAGCCACCCAGAAGAGTCCTCAGAGAACCACCCGGGAAAGCCAAACGTCCTTTCTGTGTAGAATACAATCCCTGCCAATTCCACCCCTGGGAAAAGCTGCCTCCAGCACACACTTGTGCACAAGCTTCAGCTCCTGCCCAGATTAGGAGGAAACCAAAGATGCCCTGGGAGCAGGAGCACCTGTTTTCCAGGAGGATCCTTCGCTGTCACGCGTTAAACTCCCTTCCCGCTGCCTGCGAGCGTCGTTACCCCAGCCCCAGAGGAGAAGGACATGTGTTTGGGCCCCAAAACATTAAAGATCCCATCAATCACCCATTTCCACTGCCTCGTGTAGATCCCCATTTAATGACCTTTCCATGTTTTCTGCTCCTGTGCCTGTTCCTGGTGTATCAGCGTCCCAGACGCTCTGGGATGCGACGGGAGCCGACCCCTCTGCAAAGGCTCTCCTGACAATAACAGGAGAGTTATTACTCTCCAGCTAAAGAAGAGAAGCAGCAGCACAGAGATGTAACAAAGATGTTTGGGGAGCATGGTTTTCCTTTGTATCCAGCCTGTCCCATAATTCAGAATATATCACACATTAACAGGAGCAAAGCTCAGTCAGACTCCCAGCTTAGAATGAAAGCAGGGGGAAAACTTGGTGATCATTTAGTTTTTTAAGGAAATTAGCTGGGTTTCCCTACACTTGGTGTCATAGACAATCAGTTCATTCTATAATCAGCATCACAGCTGAGAATCACCAAATCCCAGAATCATTTAGGCTGGAAAAAAGACCTCCCAAGATCGAGGCCAACCTTTGATTCATCACCACCTTGTCACCCACTGAGTGCCACATCCAGGCCTTTCTTGCAGCATTTAGAAGCTGAGAAGCACCAAGCCCCCAGGATCCAGCCTCCATCCACAGAGGATGAAGGGCCTATGCTGACATTTGGGAAGATTCCATTGGTGACAAATGCCGCAAAATAATACATTCACCATGAGATTCCTGAAAAAAAAACCCAACCAAAAAAAACCACCCAGCCACTCCTCCTACAGCGATGATCCTTAAATTTTTGGGATATTTTGAAGTGTCCAAGCAGATGGAGATGTCAGGATAACGCCCCTGCCACACCTTTACTGCAACAGAGATGGGGCAGTTCCTGATGGATTCTCTTACAAGCTACTTGGGAATTTCCACTGGCACTGGGACAGTAAGGCAGCAATTGTTCTCTTTGAGACCACGGAGCAGGGAGTGACACTTCAGGAGAGCACATACAAAGGAAAAATAACTGGGTTAAGCTGCTGCTTCCTGGGAATTACCCACTGGATTCCTCACAGCCTTATGAAAAAGCCACAATGCCCAAGGCTCCACTTCCAGTCCTTTGCAAGGGCCAATCCCAGGGGCAGCACCAACACGGACATTCTTACTCCTGTTTTATCCTTAAAATAACCACTAAGAGTGAGGACAAGGATTCCAGGAAGCATTTCCCTCTACACACTCCCTCTCCACTAGGAAAAATTCCCAACCCACAGGATTCTGATGGACCAGGGGCAGGTCTTGTGCTGGGGTGAGACATCCCCTCAAAGAAGCAAAGCCCCACGTCCCACTCACCGCTCCGAGCATGATCCTGAAAATCAGCCAGCGGAAGCCCCAGATGACGATGCTGGAAGGAGGAGTGTGCTGGGGAAGGCGGGACAAGGTCCAGAGAGGGCACAGGAATATCCCCAGGAATCCTGTTTCCAGGAGCTGCGACTCCCATCCTGCGGTGCCAACGTGTGAGAAAGGAAAGAGAGAGAATAGTTATGGTGCTGTAAGTTATCCTCTCGCTAATTTTAAACACTGAAGAAGAAAAAAACCCCAACCATCTTTAATGCTTTTTAGGTTTAATTTGGGGGAAATTAGGTATCAACTGTCCTAATACATCACACACAGTTGGTTCAGGTGTTTGAAGCTACGGAATGAAAAACATGCATTGGGTGGTGTTGTTCTTCTGCAAGTAGACGCTGCATAAAAATGGGTATTTTATGCAGTGCGAAGTGAGAGAAAAATGAATAACTTTTGTGAAGCAGAGAAAAATGTGATTTAAGTGCCTTGAGCAGTGCCACTGATTCCTCCAGTCACGGAGCCAACAGTCCTTCTGACTGTGCTGGATTTGTGCCGAAACGGGGCAGTTTTATCTTCAAAAGACACTGATTAAGATCTCAGTAAGTCTTATTTATCACCAACATATTAAGTGCAATGGGAAATTTTTATCATAAAAGAAAAATCGTAATGGTAACAAGTCCAAATTGTCCACTAGGCCCAGTTTTACCCATTGTTGGATTTTAAACATGGCTGGATTTAACAAAATTACCCTGGATTGAACCAGCAGAGCTGAGATCAAAGCAGAGCCTTGGGATCACACCATGAACCTGCTTCCTGTGATACCACATGCTTTGGAGAAGCCAGACTTTCCCTAATTCATGCAAATCTGCATTTTGCATTTTCTTGTCCCAGCCCCAGAGTATAAATATTGAAATGACTGTTCTGGAAGAGGCAGAACACACAGCCCTGTTGTGACAGGTGAAGTCCAACCCCCACTACGTTTTGAATTAATAATATATTGCTGCCAAAACCAAAATTACTCCAGCTCTGTCCCACCTCCAATTATTCTTATCCTCAAATATTTCTGTGTGATACAATTGTACTTTAAAAACATTAAAAAAGCACCTTGGTGAGGATAATTCTTGAAAATTCAGTACCATTGTTGGAGCCATTTAAGACACTTGTTGGACACATTTAAGACACATTCCCACTTATCTACACAAATTAAACCAGGCATTGTCCTTGGCTCATGTGCCATGTTCCTTCCCAAGGGTTCTCCAGGCACTTAACTGGTGTGATCCACAACACCTCCCTTCACCCAGCCCAAACAGGCAGCAAACATTCCAAACCCATCCATTCCTTCCAGCTCCAGCCTGAGCCACCTGATCCCCCATCAGAAGAGTTTTCAAACCCACGATTTGATGCTGTCACACAAGCAAAACTACCTTGAATTTGCTTTAAAATATTTTCAGTAGCAGTCAGGAAACCTCCTATTTTTTACCTTAATGCGCACAAGGTCCCTTAAATAAAAATGGATTTTTTTTCCCCTCTCAGATTATTATACATCACACAGCTATTAAAAACTCCCAATTCTCATTCCATACATCCTGTGGTTTCCAGCAAACACACCCCAACTGCCTAAATTAGCGTTTCAGAGGGGAGAAGTGAAGAATATTGTACTAAAAGCAGCTGCACCAGGAAAGCACCAGCTAAAATTCCAAATGTGAGAGGTTGGTTGTGCCCAAGGAGCAGCTCTGGGGCCGACTGGCACCAAAAGGGGCAGCCATCTCCTTCATCCCTGCCTGCACAAGAATCCCACTGTTAGCCACGTTTTCATATGTTAATCACTGGGTTAGCCCCGCAGATCCATAGGATGGATGTTGGAGCAGGATCCAAACAGCCTCTGCATCCCTGTGCATCCCTTCCCCTCGGAGAGCAGCCTCTCCCGAGGGCACAGCAGCGCTTTCTCCTACTTTCAAAAAGTCATTTTAATCCAAACCCCAATTCCCAGGGAGGAGTTTGTGCATGCGGAGAGAAGGGGCACAGAAGGATCTCGTGGTCCTGCCTGACCCCATTCCCGCAGGTCAAACGGGTTATTGGAGGATGCTCCCAGCACACACGTCCCGAGCCTTCCCGGGATGCGCCGGCTGCCCGGAGCAGGAGCCCAGCCCTGCACCTGTGCTCCTTGTTCCAAAGAGACAACTTGGAATCCTGGCACCGGCCCCGCGCGGCTGCGAGACCAACGGCATAACCCGCCTGGGCCGTGCCAGGAAGGGGCCGGCTCGGCCAGCCCGGGGTAAACAGAGCTGCCAGCTGTTGGGAGCCACTGCTCCAGGCCCTGCTGCTCACCACGGGCACAGCTAAGCCGGCACCAAGCCGGGTTTAACTGCAAGTGCAGCCAAGGACAAACCGCGGTCGCGGCGCCGGGTCGCGAGTCCGCGCCTAAACCTCCTCGGCTCGTGGCCGAATCCTGCCCCTCCAGCTGAAGGGTGGTGCTGCACCCCTGACCCGCAGAGCAGATCCCATCAAGGCCCTGCTAAAACCCAAGGCTAAGAGCAGATAAGCTGGGAGAGGCTCTGATTTATTCCCAGCCCTTCCCGAGGGACGGAGTGTCCGCAGTTGGCAGCGGGGTCGCGCGGATCAGCTTTCCACACCCTGCATTCAGCTCCTCTCCAGCCTCTACCCATCTTCCTTCCACCCCAATAAGCTCCTCACCTTGGATACTTCCCAGCACCAGCTCTCCTGCTCCCAACCCACTGACAAAGCTCTCACCGCTCTCCCCCTTCCCCAGTTAGCACGGACTCATCCTGACCACAGCCTGTCATTCCCAGAAAATCATCAAGGCTGGAAAAGATCTCTAAGGTCACTGAGTCCATTCCTCTTTCAGGCCTCATGTTGAGCAAACAAAGAGCTTGAGCTGGGTGCTGCTCTCTCAGCTATGGAAGTGTCTGTGATGGTGGGATTATCTGAGATGCCCCACATGACATGGTTTCTACTAAAATTACACCTAAATCAGGAGGATTTCCAAGGATGGGAACATGTTCAGTGCCACAAGTGCATCCACTGCTCCAGGTACAAGGGGGGAGGGAACTCTGCTCCATCTCCCATTGGGGCTTGATTGTAAACTGATATCAGAATCAGGATTACAAGATCCATCACCAGGAACCTCCCGTTTGCAGCCGCTGACTCACCAACAGTTGTTCACATCTGCCCTCACGAGCCTCAGACTCCAAATCCCTCACGATCTCAGACAGCTCCCAGGCCAGAACTGTGTCTCTGCTGAAGTTTGAGTGTTGCCACCACCGCAGGGGTTCCCAAAGCCCAAACACACTGTGACACCTCCAAGGAATCATCCAGGTCACCACACCCAGGCAGGGAAGGGCTGAGGAACAAGCGGCTCTTTGCTGACCCACACAGCTCATTATTAAGAGTGGTTTTCTCCCTAATCTTACCCTCCTCTTACTACCAAGTGGGCAGCACTGATGAAGGTGATGAAGTGGAAGATGTCCCTGCCCACAGCAGGGGGTTGAAACAAGATGAGCTTTGAGGTCCCTTCCAACTCAAACCATTCCAGGATTCCACGATGAGGTGGATTTGTTGATGTGGCAGCGCCAGGGAAAGGAGCACAACACAGCCACATCCTCCATTGCCACCAAACACGCTGGGAACCACAGATCAAACCCTCCTCCAAGCTGCAGCAATTCCCATCCTTGGCATTTTCCAGGACTGCACTAGCACAGCAAAAACGCGGACATGCAGGAAGTCATTTCCATGACCTGGGGGGACTCAGAGGGGAAATCGTGATGGAATCACAGACTGGTTTGGGTTGGAAGGGACCTTAAAGCTCATCCCGTTCCACCCCCTGTCATGGGCAGGGGCACCTTCCACTATTCCCAGGTTGCCCTGTCCAACTTGGCCTTGGACACTTCCAGGGATGGGGCAGCCATATCTAGGACAGCCCCACTTTGGGGCTGGGAGAGGGGAAGAGAGGGCAGGCCCTGGCCATTGAGAACTTCAGGAGCATCCGTGTGGCAGCCATGGAGCACCACAAAACCCAACAAACCAGCGACAATCTGGGAATCAAAGCCCCAGTACTGGAGCAAGGATCTCCTGTGTGGAGCGAAGCCGCTTCATCCCCTACAGCAACACTGCCCAGCCCTGGAATTTTTGGGGTGAAACCCATTGGATAAACGGCAGCAAACCTCTCTCCAAAGGGCACTTCCCCATCCTCGAGGCACCAACCAACACATCCTCATTTCCTGGGCTCCATCCCGGGGCTCCCACTGATCCTGCTGGGAACGAAAGGGTCACGTTGTTGACCCACCTGCTCCTGTTTTCTTCACTTGGATCTCGTCAAATTTCAGCAGCTGCAGAGCGGCACAAAGCGCCCCATTGTTATCCCCGCGCAGCCGGAGAGGGAGCCACGGGCTGGGCTTTTTTTTGGAAAAAAATAAAATAAAAAAAAAAATAAAGATGGAAATAAAATAAACTGCCAATGGCGGCTGCACTTGCCCCACACACGTTGGGAATGTTTGGGACATGCTCCGAACCCGATGCGGCCAAATCCGTGGCTTTGGCATTTTCTGGAGGTCTCTGCTGGGGCAGGGGAGGAGGAGGAAAACAAGGGGGATGTGCCAGAGGGAAGGAAGGAAGGAAAAACAACGCAGAAAAAAGGTTTTCCCATATTCCTTTTAGGGTTTTCAAATGTTTTGTCTTCTTTAAAATGATATAACCCCTCACGAAACGCAGGGTTTGTTAAACATTAAGTGATCTCTGGAGTCCAAACCCACGTGCTGCTGGACAGAGGAGCTGCAGGAGCCAGGACCACACGGCCCCACCACATCCTTCAGCAGAGACCCCACGCCTTGGAAGGTCTGATGTGCTGCAGGAACCTTCACTGGGGCTGAACATGTTAAAAAAAGTTTTAAAAAACTGGCAAAAAAGTCCAAGGCAGCCCCATTATGGCTCCCTATAGAGGGTATTATTTCTAATGGAGCACAGATTAAACAGGATTATATTGTTATATCATAATTTTCATCTTTATGACTTCCCATCAAATAAATTTCCCATCAAAACAGCCAAGTTATCCCATGTCCACGGCTACAGAGGGAAGTCAGCTCAGCTCCTTCCTCCCAGTCTCCACATCCCAGTTTGCTGTTGACATGGACAATCAGGGAGAGAAGCAATGAGGCAGAGAAGGGCTGAAAGCCTCCAGAAGAAGACAAAAAACGGGTCCAAAGTTTCCTACTTTCAATTAATCTATTTTTCTGACTAAAAAAAACTCATCTGGCCAAAAATCAACCCTCATACCTGGCTGTGGTAAGAAAAGCTCACAGAAGTTTATTTTTATTAATCCCCCTTCCTAAAATACGGGATAAGGTGAGGCAGAAAATTGTTTCTCTTTGAATATAAATATCTACATGTCAAACTTCCAGAGAGCACGTTTGCATGGCACACACAAAAGCTTCTCCAGCGTGGATACATGGATTTTCCAGCTCCCAGCAGCGGGCAGTGCAGCTGTCTCCCTATGGATATTGTGTGTCAGACACCTCTGGCAGCCAAGGAGAGAGAGACATCCAATCCATACTGACTTACCCTGGAATTAGACCTGCTCCTGAGCCTCTCCTCCCTCCCTCTCTAAAACCCAGGATTGCAGCCCTGGGGTTAAAACACCTGGTGAAAACAGTCTGGGTTCTGCTGATGAGCACGGGATGGTCTGATCTGTGGCTGGAGCTGGGTCAGGAAGGGTCAGGCTGGATTTCAGGCAAAGGTTCTTCCCCCAGAGGGTGGTCGGGCACTGACCAGGCTCCCCAGGGCAGTGGGCACAGCCCCAAGGCTGCCAGAGCTCCAGGAGGGTTTGAATGATCCTCTGGGGCACAGGGTGTGACTCTTGGGGATGGGTCTGTGCAGGGCTGAGGGTTGGACTGGATGGTCCTTGTGGGTCCCTTCCAACTCAGGATATTCTGTGACTCTGCAAACACACATTCACTCCCCTCAGCCTCCTTCCTCTGCCCTCCATCCTCAGCTGCCACCCACAGAAACAGAGATCAAATCAGAAAAAGCCCAAAACAGACCAGTTCTATCAATACAGAGACACAGCAACATAGACAGAAGCAACACTTCTTTTAATAATTACATATTGCCTCGAAAGAGAATAGTCAGGTCAGACTTAGTCTTCTAGGAAGGTAATTAGGAAAGATAAATCTCAACTAGGAAGGATAAGTCTCACAAGAACCCACCTTTCAACTCATGGCAAATAAATGTTTCTGCTTCTTCCTTTTTTTTTTTTAAACACAAAATAACACTGCAAGTCATCCCCACTTTGGTACTGTAAATCATCACAGCTCATCATTCCTGGCAACAACTTCCTCCAAGGAAAGCAAAGCTCCTGACTGTGCCTCAAAGAGCTGCATCGCTCTAAAGTTCTTTGCTAGCACAAGTTAAAACCACAGAAAAAACAGAAAATCCTGCTTCAGGTAACCACAAACACCTTTTTTATCTCCAGTGTGAAACACTGATCACACTAAAACCCAGGGCAAAGTCACCACCACTTCCAGCTGGGATTGGCTCTCACATGTCTCAGTTACCCCCCTTTGACATGTGCTGGTTTTCCCTCTCCCCTGCAGCCCAGGGGAAAAGCATCACCCCCTTCCCTTTTTGCCTTTTTTTCCCAGTCATTTCTCCTTTTCTAGAAGGACAACAAACCTGTTAGAGAGCCAGAGACTCTCCCCTTCGCTCTCCAGCTTCCCAGTTATCAGTAAAAACAGAGGCACAAAGAGCACACACAAGAAACACCCAAGTTTGTGTCGAGTTTTACAAGTTTCCCTCTGGTTGGACAGGATTTCTGGTGATTCCTAATAGAAAGGCCAAGTCTCTCCACAATCACACAGACTTTAAACATAAAAACCCTGCTAATAATGTCCAAGAGCAGTTCTGAATCTCCTCCATCCACAGGCAGAGCACGTGGGCAAGACAAGGTTGAAATAATTTAAGTCTATCAATGAGGTAGAAAGCAAAGCCCAGAGACCGGCACTGCACACCAAAGCTCCTTTTCCAATGGATATAATGCAGAAAGTTGCAACTTTAAGACTTAAAAATACTTCAGAACCACAAGAATGCTTCATTTTGAAACATTCAAGCAAAAAAAGTTCTGAGATGCTGATCTGAGAAGCGGAGCTGAGCTGGGAGAGAGAGAGAGAGAAAGGAGATTAAAAAAGGAAGAAATCATCCACCACAGCTCTGAGGAAAAGACAAGGAGGAAAGGCCATGATTTATGGCCTCTCAGCTCGTGGTGCCTTTCACTCGCAGACCCCAGAACAAAGGGATGTGTCTCACAAGCCGCCGGCCCCGCAGGGCCTGGAGCCTTTTCAGAGCTCTGAGAGCCAAAACTCAAGAGGCTGAAGGACAGAATTCCCTTTGGCTCCGTGTCCTGGGCAAGAGCTGATAACCCCAGTCCTCCACTGCCAGCCCAGGACACTCTGCTGCCCCAAAGAGCACCAAACCCAAGGTGTGACCCAGCTTCCCACAGCCCAACTCTGCCAAACCCCTCTCCCCAAAACACCAGGACCAATAAACACTCCCCAGTTCTCTTCCTCAGCCTTGGGATACTTCACATTTCACAGCCAACAGAAAAGTTCTCCGTGTTGTTGGAAGATTTGGGAATATGTTATCCATAACTTTTGTTCTTTAAAGTATAAACTACCCAGAATAAAAAAAAAAAAAAATTTAGCATGAAAACTTTTAAAAGCTTCCAAGTGCTCTCCAGGGTAGTCATTAGAAACTACTTAGGTAACAGGAGGGTGATAACAGTGAGTTAATGCAGCGTTAAATTAGCCCTCCTTCCATGCAGAACTCTAAGTGACAGAGGAATCAGTTGGGAGGATTTTTATTTTATTTTTTAAATAATGAAGTTAATGGATTTCCTGTTTTTAGCTCTGTGGGCGGCTGTCATTGTGAGGGATCTGTACATACTGTATTTAATTACTCTGTCTTAAAGGAATGAAAATAAGTTCATCCCCATTCCTCTGAACTCAGGGGCACCAGCACCTCTCCAGCTTGGCCACCAAGGTGGGGAGAACTCACAGTGCTGCTGGTCAGGGATGGCTCTGGAGATGGGTGACACAGCAGCTCACTCTCTGCACTCCTGTTGACCAAAGAGGTTGTGGAGTCCCCATCCCTGGAATTGTCCAAGGCCAGGTTGGACGGGGTCTGGAGCAACCTGGGATAGAGGAAGGTGTCCCTGCCCATGGCAGGGGTGGGACTGGATGAGCTTTAAGGTCCCTTCCAACCCAAACCAGTCTATGATTCCCAGCATCTGAAGCCATCCCTTAAAATCCTCACACGCCGCAAGACTCACATCCCAGCGAGTTGAAGGGAACAAGCCCCAGGAATGTTCCCAGCTCAGAGAGGGCAGTGACTTCCCAGGGTTGCCCCCTAACAGATCATGAGGAGTCAATGAGGGTCAATGATGTCCATTAGTGAATTCAGACACAGATGAACAGGGTTGAGGCTGATCACAGAATCCCAGGATCACTGAGGTTGGAAAAGCCCTCCCAGTCCACGGAGTCCACCCTGTGCCCCATCCCCACCTTGTCCCCCAGCCCAGAGCACTGAGAGCCACGGCCAGGCCTTCCTTAGACACCTCCAGGGGTGGGGACTCCAAACGTCCCTGGGCAGCCCCTTCCAAGGCCTGACCACCCTTTCCATGGAGAAATTCCTCCTGAAGTCCAACCTGAACAAAGCTGCCTGAGCATCCTGCAATGGTCCCAAGCCCACGTGTCACACAGAGACCTTTGTCCACAGGATGGGACCAGCTGTGAGATGAGATGTCAGAGCTGACACAGAATGAAAGGCCAAGGGATGCCACCACAGCCAGGAGATCTCAGCCCTTCAGTGCTGGGGCTACACGTCACCCCAGGGCACGGCATCACCTTCCCACCCAATCCACAGCAATTCCCACCTTTCCAAGCAACCTGCTGAACACATTCCATCTGCTCCTTCTGGCCAGGCCCCCTGCAGCCCCCGTGCCATGTGCCTGAGGAGCTAAACTGCTAGGAACAGGTGCCTGTTGGGTGTTAAATCTTTCTTCAGGCTGCTCTGGCAGCTCAAGAAACCCTCAGCAGCTGTTCCCATGGTTCTCCCAAAGCTCCCCCAGCCCGCTCCCCTCGCCACCTCCGAGCCATCCCTCCCCACTTGTGCACTTCAGGCAAGAGCAAATTAAAACCAACACCATGAAGGCACCTGGCGAGCTGCTGTGCCAGCAGACAGCGAGAGCAAGCCTCCAAATCAAAAGCACATTAGACAAGTTTTTCCTGCTGTGTCACGTGGGATCCCCATTGCCCCGGAGAGACGGAACTTCAGCCTCGTGCCAGCACACGTTTCAACACCAGTGTTTGCAGGAGATGGCAAATACAGAGCAGGGGAGGGTTCCTTCAGGTTTCACCCAGGTTTGAACTGAATCTCCTGTTTAATATTTTCTCTGAATCCCTGATTTTTTTTCCTGAGTATGGTGCTCTTCAAGTGCAGCTCGTATATGGAACAAGGAAAAAAAAAATATGCTGGATAATTTATTAACCTCAAGGCAGAAATCCCCATCCAACACCCCAATGGGCACAGGATCACAGGAACAACTCCAAAGGTGATATGGGAGAATTACAGAATCATGGAATTGTTAAGGTTGGAAAAGATCTCTCGGATCATCAAGTCCAGCACCACCATGTTCACCACTAAATCCTGTCCTCAGGTGCCCCATCCACGTGTTTCTTGAACACTTCCAGGGGTGGTGACTCCTCTGCCAGGAGTCCACAACCCTTTCTATGGAGAAATTTTTCCTAAATTCTAACAAAAGACCGTGAACAGGTTATGGCCACCTTTTAAGTGGGCCATGAAAGGCTGTCCCGGTGCAGGAGAAGAATCCAGGTCCTGGTAGTGAAAGGATGTCCCAGAGAAGGAGAGCACAACTTAATAACTGTGCTTACAGAGGGAACAGGGCACTGTGGTTTCTGGTGAGCTGAACTTATCAGTGCAGGAGGAATTTCTCCATGGAAAGGGTGGTCAGGCACTGGAAGGGGCTGCCCAGGGAGGTTTGGAGTCCCCACCCCTGGAGGTGTCTAAGGAAGGCCTGGATGTGGCACTCGGTGCTCTGGGCTGGGGGACAAGGTGGGGATGGGGCACAGGGTGGACTCCATGATCTTGGACGTCTTGTCCAACCTCAGTGATTCTGGAATTCCACCTTTTACACTAAAAACCTTAAAAAAACTCAATAAACCCTCAACTAGCCAAGCAAAAAAAAAGCAGATACCATTAACACAAGACAGCAGGACAAAACCACTACTGCACCTATATTTTGATTTTTCTGATTCTAGGAGGGGATTTGCTCTGTCCAGAGTGACAATTTTTTTCCAGTGTCCCAATTTTTTGGGGATTACAGTTAAAAAAGAAAATTGATATTGCCACACCCTTTAGGACATCCCTCCAACAAGACTCTCCACTCAGCTCCATCCCTCACATTGCTGTACCAAAGCCCTGGTGATGTCACTCTGCTGGGATCCAGGGCTGCTTCAATCCAGGCCCTTTTTTCAGCAGGATGAGCTCAGAAGGGACCAAAATGAGTAATGGGACCTCAACACCCACAGCTTTAACCTCCAGGAACAAAGGAAGAAAGAGGGAGCAGGAGGAAGGAAGAGCAAACAAGGATCTCGGGAAATCAAAAAGCTGCTTTCAAAGCCCATCTGATTCGAAGGAGATCTGATGGGATGGAGGAGGAAGCAGCAGCTTTTTGGCAATCATAGGGCAGATGTCAAAAAGTCAACTGCTTTAGGGGGTTGTTCTCACCCTGCACAGCACAAAGGGATGAGCAAACAAAACCAGGCAGAAATGCTGATGGTCAGAGACCTGAGCCAAGGCTTCCAAGTCCTGAAATCTCCCTGTTCATCTAAAGACAGAGGTCAACCAGTTCAGCAATCACTTCGTGGAGTAACATACAGTGCATTACAAATTATAAATCACAGAATCCTGGAGTGGTTTGGGTTGCAAAGGACCTTTAAGATCTTGTTCCAACCCCCTGCCATGGGCAGGGACACCTTCCACTAGACCAGGTTGCTCCAAGCCCCGTCCAACCTGGCCTTGGACACTTCCAGGGATCCAGGGGCAGCCACAGCTTCTCTGGGCAACCTGTGCCAGGGCCTCCCCACCCTCACAGGGAACAATTTCTTCCTAATATCCCATCTAAATCTAATCTCTTTCTGTTTAAATCCCTTCCCCCTTGTCCTGTCTGCAGGAAACATTAAATCTCCATGGGACCAACCTGCCTGGGGAATCTGCTGCCCAACATCAAGGACAAGTTACCAAAGCAGCAAGACCAAGACCCAGAGGGTGATGTTCTTCCCATCTCTCACTTGGGGAAAAAAAAAGAAGCCAGAAGTGTCCTCTGGACACCTTTAAAGCCACTCTGTCAAGGGGTTCCAGAAGCAGAGAGGGAAGGAGGATGCAGGACATGAAGCCCCTGAGCCACCTCCCACTAAAATCTGCAACCAGAAAAGCTCACTGAAATGCTGCAGGCCTGAGAACAAGATTTCACATGATGACCCCCTCACCCAGGAACAGCCACAATTATTAAAGGCAGCATGTCAAACCAGAAAGTTTTATCTAGTTTTTTTTTGCAGCTCCAAACATCGCCCTAATTTTGTCTTTTCTCTTCCCTCTCCCCCAGAAATTCCTCCCCACGATCGAGTTACCCGTCACTCTTCACCAGGCCACAGAGAGAGGAGAGAGAAATAATTGCAAGCCTTAAGATCCCAGGTCACTTCTTTAAGCTCTTTTTCTCAGCCTGTCCTAATATTTTACTCCCTTGATGAAAAGCGGAGGCGCAAAACAACTCCCATCCCTGTCAACCCCAGGATACAGAAACTCAAATCACGACCTACCAAACAACAGGAGTCAATACCCAATTAGAATATGCATTTAAGCATTAATTTAGACTTAGCTGATTAAAAAAAAAAGTAAATATAAATCAGGTCTATGTGAAGAAACAGCCAGATGTGGCATTCATTCAGTTTTCTGCCTTTATTAAATAAATAAATTGCTTTTATTAACGTGCCATTCACAATGTTCTCTCACCACACGTGGATATTCCTCATTAAATCTGAAAATCTCAGGCACTGGCAGGAGAAGCAGAGACAGTCACCCTTATTAATCCCAGCCAGCAGCTGGAGAATTACTGTGGATTCTGTTTTTAGGAATAAGCAACTTTCAGAGTGGTAAGAAAACAGAAAGATAAAGCCCCACAAAACAGGGTTATTTATTTTGACAGCTGTGGTTTAGTTGCTTTAACTGT
This sequence comes from Neopelma chrysocephalum, assembly GCF_003984885.1. Classification (NCBI taxonomy): domain Eukaryota; kingdom Metazoa; phylum Chordata; class Aves; order Passeriformes; family Pipridae; genus Neopelma; species Neopelma chrysocephalum. The sequence goes on from NW_020897722.1 coordinate 1,854,170, forward strand.
TTATGGCAGTTTTTAAAGCAGCTCTGAAATCTGCTCTGTGAAAATAAGGGAGACTCAGGAATGGCAGTTTTGGTGCAAGTCTGGAGAGGAGACACAGTGGAACGACCTGTTTTGGGGCTGGGACAGGGTGGGGAACAGGTGGGACATCAGCAAAGGGTCTGGGGACCACCAGGCTGCTCAGAGGGGTTACAGATGCTCCTGGAGCCACACATTCCCCAGACACAGAATCCCAGAATCACTGAGGTTTGGAAAAGCCCTCCCAGACCATGGATCCAGCCTGTGCCCGATGCCCACCTTGTCCCCCAGTGCCACGGCCAGGCCTCCCTGGGACACCTCCAGGAATGGGGACTCCAAACCTCCCTGGGCAGCCCCTGCCAAGGCCTGACCACCCCTTCCAGCAAGAAATTCCTCCTCATCTCCAACCTGACCCTCCCCTGGCACAGCTGGAGGCCATTCCCTCTCCTCCTGTCCCTTGTTCCCTGGGAGCAGAGCCCGACCCCCCCGGCTCTCCCCTCCTGTCAGGGGGTTGCAGAGTCAGAAGGTCCCCCCTGAGCCTCCTTTTCTCCAGGCTGAGCCCCCCCAGCTCCCTCAGCTGCTCCAGCCCCTTCCCCATCTCCATTCCCTTCCCTGGACACGCTCCAGTCCCTCCCATGTGCACAGCCCTGGGTGGGTGTGGGGTGGGCATGACCCCAAGGTCCTCCCAGTTTACTGGGAGGCACTGGTGCAATGGGGCATCCCAATCCCAGCTGGCTCCCACTGCTCCCACCTGCACAGGTGTCACCTGTCCCCCTCTGCCCCAGCCCAGGTTTGCTCTGTTGGTTCCAAATCCACACGGATGTGCTTCCCCTCAGCGGAAATCAGATCAAACACGGGCTGCTGGGCATTACCATATTCTGAATATTTAACTCCTGTTTGCCCAAAGGGCACATTAAATCCCCCTTTATAGATCCCTTATTTCCTGTGCCTGGAACAGGTCATACCTTGATGCACCTTGGGATGTTCCTGCCAAAGGGAGGGTGATGGGAGCCCACAGAGAGGTTGTGGCTGCCCCATCCCTGCAAGTGTCCAAGGCCAGGTTGGACAGGGCTTGGAGCAACCTGGGCTAGTGGAAGGTGTCCCTGCCCATGGCAGGAGGTGGAACTGGATGAACTTTAAGGTCCCTTCCAGCCCAAACCATTCTGTGATTCCATGAATTCCTCAGCAACCTTTTCTTTTTCCTTGAAATCGTTGAAATTAGAGGAAAACAGATAAATTTATGTGTGTATTTGGACATCCAGTTTCTCATCAGGAAGATCTGTATCTCAGCTCTGATATTTATCAGAGGTTCTGCAGATACCCCAGGATTTCATTAAATAAAATTAACACCTCCTCCATCAAGTGTGTTGTCAGTGACACAGCCACACTTAAGTGACATTAACTGCACATCTTCCATGGGATTGATCCCTGCTAATGCTGCCTGAAGAAAAACAAGGTTCCAATTCCTGGAAGCTCTGAGCCACACTAGTTTTTGGAAAACACCAGGCACTCATTTCAGGCTGAGAATACCAGCTGGGATAAATTACTTTTACTTCTCCTGATCTTCCCCAACCCTTGGAAAAGAACATATATTTTCTTGCTTTCTGGCTGCTTTGCAGAGTTGTTGCCCACTACTGGACAGCATTATGTGCTAAAAAACATAAAAATAAAAAAAATATTCCTCCAAAGCCCTTTTCCTGAAAGGAAACTCCCTGAAGAGCCACTCCCAGCCTCCAAGGAGGCAGAAATCAACCACAAACTGCTGCTCTGCTCTGTCCTCACCTGTCCCCTGTGCCAAATTCACCTGGGACAGACCTGAGCTGTCACACCCAACTGTCAAGAGGATTGTTTGATGGGAGGGGTATCAAGGGTGGGATCAAGAAAATCCTGGAAAGGGAATTAAAACATATCTGTGTTCCCAAAATGATGACATCTTCAAAGTCACACCCGCCCCGACCCACACTCACCCAAGGCAGAGGAACAACACAAGTGACTCTGCAAGACTAAACCCACTCCAGGGGAAGTCTCTGGTCTTCCAGGATCTGCTCCAGGCCATCCCACTGCCTCAGTTTCCCAACTTCCTTTGGTGGCTTTGTCCCATAACTCGGGTACCACCACACCAGGTGCCGCTCCTGAGGCACCGGCACATCCAGATCTTATTTCTGCCCCATCCATCACCCCAATTCCCCTTCCCAGGGAATTATACATCAATTATTTCTATCCCAGAGCAGGGTCTGGGCAATCCTTGCTGCATCTACAGAGCCGGGGAGAGCGATGGAGGAATCCTGAGTCTCCCGACACAGCCACATTAGGAAGCAACAACTAATATTTTAAGCCTCATAATTCCATTTTTGTTCATGTCTACATCCCATAGTCAGGAAGAAAACACAGCAATAAAAAGACAACCCTAAATCCTGTATTTCCTCTCCTCTAGCCAGGAGATCTTAAAAAAAAAAAAAACAAAACACAGTAAAAACAATAACAAAGGAGAAACCCCACACATGCTCACAGGACTCAAGCTTTCATTTTAAATTATCCAAGAGTTTCCTTGGTAAGGCTTTCTTTTTTGTTTGTTTCCAGGAATGCATTTTAAATCATTATCCCTTTCCCTACTTCCTCAAGCTCTTAACTAACATTTACCACCTACTGCTTGTGCTACAAAATTCAAACCGATTGTAAATTAATTCTTGGAGAAGCTCAGAGCAGGAATTCTGCTGTTTGTCACCACGGATGTTCTGTATGGATTTCCAAGGATGTGGTAGCACAAAGGCTGCTCACCCAAACTTTGTCAGGAAGAGAAGGCCAGGTGACCAAGGCTTGGCCATGCTGCCAGGCTGGTGGGGTGGGCACAGCCCGTGACTTTGGTGTCAAACCCAGCTGAGCTGAGCTCTGCACACCCAGCTGATCAGCCAAGATGTCCTGATGCACCTGCAACCTCTGGCACACTCCTGATTCAGAAGTAACTCACTTGTCCCTCCAGACCCTCCACAGAAGCACAGAATCCTGGAATGGTTTGGGTTGGAAGGGACCTTAAAGCTCATCCAGTTCCACTTGGATGATACACCTTCCATTAGCCAAGCTCCAACCTGGCCTTGGACACTTCCAGGGATGGGGCAGCCACAGCTTCTCTGGGCAACCTGTGCCAGGGCCTCCCCACCCTCAGAGCCAAGGTTTTCCTGGCTTTCTGAAGAAAAGCACAAGGTTGGACATCCAGACCACATCTCCCTACGGCGACTCCCAAGGATCCCCTTCTCCAGCCCCGCTGCAAGCGCTGTGGAGCCTTCCTGGTAAAGCAAGGAGGGGAGAAGCAAAGCAACATGTTTTCCCACAAATATTACCATTCCCTGAGTTCTGCTGCCAGTTGGAAGGATTCAGCAGTTTAATGATAACGTAACACAGCACAGAGCAAGATTTTCCTCTGCTCCTCGCCGCCGGCAACCTGGGTGGTGGCTTTCCCATGCATGTGACATCAAATTCACTTGCAGGCACGTTCCCTACCATATAATTAAGAATTTTTGCTTCTAATTTGAAGAAGCGGCTTTTTATGTTTTTCTATAAACCGCTGAAATCAACCACATTTAAAAAAAACCAAAACAATCACCCAGGATAGTGACAACTGATATTAAACAGCTCCTCGCATGTGTCCCGACACCACAAGACTCGAACACCCGCTGTAAGAAATCCAAATGACTTCAGTGCATAAAATGAACCAGATGAATTAATCATGGGGCTTTTCTGTCCTCACTCTACGGTGTTATTAACTCAGGCTGAAAATCATGGAGTGGTTTGGGTTGGAAGGAATCTCAAAGATCATGTATGTGTCCCAGAACAGGGAGATGCAGCGTGTTCTTTAAGCGTTCAGCAACGTGCAGCCAACCTGGAAATGCAAGATAGCAGGTACAGCTCTGGGATTTTCCATACAAACAGTTATCAGTACCCCAAAGCAGGGGAAAACATCCTGCCACTGCTTTAATCCTGCAATTTCAAGTGGATGGCAACACCTCCGAAGCAGTTGCTCGAAGAATGAATTTGTTTTATCGACAGAAATCACCGCCCGGGCTTTGATGTGAACTTTCAATCATTAATGGGAAACTTGTCAGTGGAGCTGAGGGCTGGAATTCCATAACTGGAACCATGTGGGAAGGCAGCTCGAACACCAGCACCGCTTACCCTGGTGATTTATCAAACACCTGAGGCCACGTGTGCTCACACCAATAATGCCCTGGGTAGAAGAGGGGAAAAAATGTCCTGCTGAAAAATCATCTGGAACGTGGGGAAGGAAACTCAGAGCAAGGCTAAAAGAGCTGTTGCTTGTTAAAATCATTACAAACCAGCCAATTTTTATATGTTAACATAGTAAATTTTAAATCAAAAAATACTCCAACAGAATCACAGAATGGTTGGGGTTGGAAGGGACATTAAAGATGATCTAGTTCCAAACAGGGTGTTGCTCAGATGGTCTAGAAAGCCATTTAAAAGAGATCAACACTTTTTGGTGTGACACAGTGCCCCACTCTTAGTGACAACATGGCAGGGTAAGTACAGAATCTAAGATAAAACAGCTTTTGAAGTATCTAGAAATGCAGAAATAAAGAGAACTGAGCACAGCAAAGCTCTGGACTGAAAGGAGAGAAAACTGCTGCATTTCAAAACAGGAGCCCAGATCCTCCTCCAACCAATACATCTGCAGAGAGGGGAGTTTTCAGCAATTATCAGGAATTTCTGGAGATGATGCTGGTCTAGGAGTTATTGCCATTGCAGGGGGTTCCCCAGAGGGTGACTCCCCAGAGGGTGACACGTGTGACAAATCCATACAGACACCTCCAGCTCCCACCAGCCTCGGCTGCACCCGAGCAAGGCAGTGGGATCAGCAGCCTGAGAGAATTTTTGGCAGTCTCATGAACCTTCTACTTCACAATTCTCTACTATACATATATATAATATTTAGCCTCCTACATTTGCATGGCCAAAACTGACCACATTCTTCCACAGAATCACAGAAGAATCACTGAGGTTTGGAAAAGCCCTCCCAGCCCATGGATCCACCCTGTGCCCGATGCCCACCTTGTCCCCCAGCCCAGAGCACTGAGTGCCATGGCCAGGCCTTCCTGGGACACCTCCAGGAATGGGGACTCCACTACCTCCCTGGGCAGCCCCTTCCAGTGCCTGACCACCCTTTCCAGCAAGAAATTCCTCCTCATCTCCAACCTGACCCTCCCCTGGCACAGCCTGAGGCCGTTCCCTCTTCTCCTGTCCCTCGTTCCCTGGGAGCAGAGCCCGACCCTCTCCCTGTTCCCCCCTCCTGTCAGGGGGTTGCAGAGCCAGAAGGTCCCCCCTGAGCCTCCTTTTCTCCAGGCTGAGCCCCCCCAGCTCCCTCAGCTGCTCCTGGTGCTCCAGCCCCTTCCCCAGCTCTGTTCCCTTCCCTGGACACGCTTCAGCCCCTCAAAGTCCGTCCTGCAGTCCAGGCTCAGAACTGGACACAGGGTTGAGGTGTCTCAGCAGTGCCCAGGACACACAACCCAAGAAAGAACAGAAGCTGCTGGTGACCCAGGATTTCAAAATGAAATAAAACACAAAGCTATTCACATGCAGGATAATTTTCCAAGGAGAAAGTGGTGACCCTTGAAGAGTGGCACGTGCCAGGAGTTTTTAAATTTCATTTTACTTTAAACTCACAGAGGAGAAGTTCAAAATGCTGTTTGTACCCGTAAGTCAGAGTTAAAAGGTATTTGATAAAAACCTACACCGATTTCTTCTGGCCATAAATCCAAAAGGTAAGATTGTGCAACATCAGTGCTTCATATTTAATAATAACAAACAGATGGGAAAATATTATAATAAATCATTCTAACTGCCCAAGCTGTGTGCCAGAAACTCTTGGCCAAGTTCCCCTGCTTAACTATCTCTGTACCATTTTCAGACCTCCAAGCTCTCCATACTCCTGGAGGTGGAAATATCAGCATCAAGTGACTTTCTTTTAAAATAAAGAAATGAAGAGATGAAATGACCACCTGAGCTGCACCACAGGGCTGACACAACACTGCAAAATGATGAGCTGTGCTTTACCACCAGAGCTGCATTTCCTGGAGTTCAATTTAAAGTGTACATTCTGAAGCACTACATCGTGGCTCTAAGGTGTTCTCATCCTCCTGGCCACTGCCTCTTTGAAAAGCTCAATAAACCAGAAAAATATCATTAAGAACGTAAAGAAGCCACGTAAGTCCGAGGGTAATATATTTATATTATATATTGCACTACAGAGGACAAAAAGTGGTATTTTAAAGCTTAACAAAGGGCAGAAGAGATGGGAAGAGCCACAGCTCTGTATTATCCCCTCAGATACCTCCCTGGCATCTCCCTTCCCCATCCCTGGGGGAATTTTTCCCTGTCTCCAAGCTCTGTGCTGCGTTTTCCTCTGGCTGAGATACCCGGCACAGCTGGGCAGATCCAACTGCACTGACACCATTCCAGATTTAACCCGGAATTTGGCTGTTGTGTTTCCCAACCCGTGTTTAACTAAACAGAAGATCCTGGCAGCCTCTGCCCCCGTGACAGTTGGTGGTGACAAGTGGCTGTGGTGCCACAGCTCCATCACCAACAGCCCCCTCGGGCAGCTGGGAGGTCCAGCAGAGCCCCCACGAGGGCTCTCCATCCCAAAATAACAACAAAATGACCCCAGCAACCCAAAACCAGGGACAAGAACCATTTCCCCATCCATTTCTATCCCTCATCCTTCACCTTTCCCCCTGAGGATCCTTCCCGACGTCTCCTCCCCACCCTGCTCCCGGATTGCTCGTGGCTTTTTGGTCCCCCCCACCCTTGCTATTTTTGGGGGGATCATCTCTGTTCCCTCCTTTCACAGAAGCACCACCCTATTTTCTGGGGAGCTGCGGGACGACTTTTCCCCCCTTGGGAGCCCTGCCTGGTTCCCAGACAGGTCTCTCTCATCCTGCCCCAACATGGCTTTTCCAGAAGGAAAAGCAGAAGGCTGGGTGGTGACATCCAACCAGACTGGAGCCCCAGGATCTATTCCTGCCTTTGCTCTTTCCCAGCCATCCCTGGAAGCCAGCCCTGCATGGGCTTGGGCAGGTCGGAGCCCAGGCTGCCCACGCAGAGTCCGGCCGGCCCTGAGCCAGCTCCAGGGAAGTTGGGAGGTTGAGCAATCCATGTGGAGAGGGCTCAGGCTGCAGGAGAAAAACCACAGCCCGCTCGGGATTCCTCGTCCTTCCTACTCACTCCATCCCCACTCCCAGCCCAGCTGCTGAATCGGACACAGCTCAAACAAACCCGAAAATAATCTTGTATCTCCTCCCCTGATAAAAGTCCATATTAAGGGGTAAATCCAGAGGTGACCTCATAAACCTCCACACCTCACTACCTGCTCCCTGAAACCCTGAGCTCTTTAGTCTGGGCTTAATGGTTTAATCACCTTAGAGCCTGAAAGCAGAGGATAGAAACCAAAATCCTGCTACTAAAACACTGTTATTTTAGGCAGCGTGCCTAAACCTCTTGCTCCTATGGAGCAGCTTTATATAAACGTCTGGAAGCTCCTTGGGGAAAGCCTGATCCCCGTGTGACATCCAGGGACACAGGACGTGGAGGATGCAGTCACTGCTCACCAGGCAGTGGGACCTCATCCACAGGCTCATCCCCCTCCACATGGATCACACAGCCCCCTCCCCTCGACAGGCACATCCCCTGGGAACAGGCCCCGTCCTTCAGGCCTCAAACCTTCGGCTGAGCAAGGACAGGAGTGACTTTTGCTCTTTTCAAAGGGATAAAGCACAGCATCACTCACCTTCCTCCTCCCCTCCGGGCCAACAGCCTCTTCAGCTTTGCTACTTGCAGTTTTCCCGCTATTCCAGGGTTTTCCTAGAGTGATTATCATAGAGTGGTGTGGGTTGGAAGGGACATTAAAGCCCATCCAGTCCCACCCCCTGCCCACCTTCCACCAGCCCAGGTTGCTCCAAGACCTGCCCAACCTGGCCTGGGACACTTCCAGGGATCCAGCCACAGCTTCTCTGGGCAACCTGTGCCAGGGCCTCCCCACCCTCACAAGGAACAATTCCTTCCCAATATCCCATCTAACCCTGCCCTCTGGCAGTGGGAAACCATTCCCACTTTTCCTGTCCCTCCAGGGCTTTGTAAATAGTCTGAGTCCCTCTTTCTTATCAGCTCCTTCAGGAGCTGCAAGGCCACAATTCAATCACTCCAAAACCTTCTCTTCTCCAGGCTATAACAGGGACAGGTAATTTTGGGATGCATCCAGGCACAACCCCCCTGGAAAAGAACAGGAAAACACAAGAGAGTTGCAATAAAAGCCCCAACTGTTCCCAACTGGGGCACAAGAGCCGAGGGTCAGCGGAGATTTCAGCGCTGGAAATCGCGGCGTGGAACTTGCTTTGAAATCCTGACACTTATCTCTTCTGACTAACATAAAATATGTACCTTGGCTCCCTCTCACTTCCTATGACCGACTGGGAAGAGCAGGGCTTAACACTGCGGTTTCACCCGGCTTAGAAGAGGAAAAGAAACCCATGAGAAAATTATTTCGCTCGACTAAAAATAAATAAATGGAGCGAAATTTTTCAAAGAGTCGAAGGGAACGCAGTGGATGCACTGAGGAGGAGGGTCAGGAACGTTTGGCGAGGTAACATTCCCCTAAAATCAAAAATTCTAACGTGAAACTCTAACACCCAAGTGCTGGGAGAGGATTTCAGAACGATCAGGGTGTCCCGCGCGGGGCTCAGTTGGAAGCAGATGCAGCAGCTTCGAGTTTTGCACCGAGATGCCACAAATCACATAAAAACACACAAAAATATTTCAACTCCCCGTTGCCACAGCGAATTCCTTTCAGTCAAACTCTGGGGACAGTAAGAAAACTGGCAGCTCCGAGGCATGAGGTCCCTGATCCGATGTCTCTGAGCACTCTCTGTGCTGCTCTTTTACTCTTGGAATGATTTCACCCCAAATCTGAAGTTCGGATGATGCTGAAAAACGCAGTCAAACCCCATTAAATTCACAAAGATACAGATTTTTAATGGTGCTCAGCCATTAATCATCTCCTTTGTTTGCTCACATTTAAATGGGGAAACACGGAATATGTGGTTGCCAAGAACCACGTTTTTCCCTGGCACAAACACACCAGCACATGCACTTTTTCTTTATATAAAAAGTGCAACTGATGTCTAAATTTCTATTCGCCAAATCTCTGATCTGTGACACGTTTTCTCCCTAATTTAGAGACAAAAAGAATCACAACTCCAAAAGGGCTGATTTCGTTTCTCCAATCCAGAAATCTGCTCGACCCGGTGCAGTCCCACAAATAATAACAAGGAAACAACATTTCTGGACAAAGAAGGAATGCACAGACAGCTCCATTCATGGAGTTTGTTCCCTGCTCCAGGGGGGGTTCAAGGAGTTTGGCACTTAGAGGGAGATCAAACTTGACCTCTGGCTCTCCCTCCGCTGCCCAACGCCAACACTTCCACCAGGCTTTGTATGGGGAGTGAACACAGAAAATGCAATAAACTTCAAAATAGAGCCTTGTGAAGAACCACAGAGGCTTCAAAAGGGACTCTGCCAGCACAAACACATTGAACAATATTTAGCCTCAGTAGCATTGAACAGTCCAATAAATACCCTTCAGAAGACAACTTAAAAGGGGGAAAAAAACCCAACCCCACACATCACTGCACCTCCTTCCAGCACGAAAAGAGACAGCAAGAGTACATGAGAGCACAATAGGAGACATGTCTTGTAATCAAACCTTTATTTTATTGGTCCAGTCAATGGATTTTTAATATATGGCCAAAAAAAAGAAGTGAGTACCAGACAGAAACGGGCAGGAAGACTAAATAAAGTGTTCTTCCATTTCTATGGAGCAGCTGGGATTGTGCCTGGAGATGCTGCAGGTCTGCTCATGGTTCTCCAGACAAGGAGTTTTTTCCCCCAATCCTCTGATTAATTAAAAAAAGACAACAGATTGAGACCTTTTAACATGACCCAAACTGCAGAGAATTTATGCTCATCAAACATGATGGAAAGCACCCAAAAACAAGGGACTTCTACTCAAAACTCCACACACCAGAGCAAATAAAAGAAGGATGAGGACTATCCCAAGAGCTGGATTCACCAGCCTTCCTCAGAGCTCCACACACGACCTCCAGCTGCCCAGAGATGGTCAATGCCAAGACCTCAACCCTTTAATTTGTAATTCTTCCATATACCTTGGGAACACCCAACAAGACTCACCATCTCCAAGAAAAATGGTGCTCCAAAACTTTACATGCAGAGCTGTAATTATCCTCATAAATTACTGCCATAAAACTCTTATGTGATGCAGATCAGGTCAGACAAAGGGCATTTGAGTGGTTAACGAGCCACAGATAAATCAGATGCAGGTCAGAAATGACAGTGTGGTTAATGGAAAATAAAACCTCCAGCAGTTCCTTGGATGCCCTTCCGTTTACTCTGATTATTCCGGGGTTATTCTGCACATCGAGGTTTATTTAAACTTCAGAAAAATAGAAAAATAAAAATAAAACTCGCTCTCCCAGGCCAATATCCCTGAACTTTTGATGGAAGCAAGCCTTGGAGGCAGCTCTGCCCATCTCCCATCCTCCTCCCATCCGAAGCCTGGCTGTATCACAGGGAATTTAAACAGCCCCACGCTGGGAAGTGTCAGCCTGTGGAGGCCAACACTGTCATGGAGCTGATCCATTGTTTTCACTGGATTCTCCCCAACTTGTCCTTCTCACTAAAAATCAGAAAAAAAACTTGACTCCCTCCCACTTTTGAGGTGGATTCTGCTTTTAAGTTGGGTTTTAGGCTTACTCCCTAGAACTGACTGTTTTCCAAGCAGGTGGATTATCCCTGGGCTGTCCCAGTTCTCGGAGTTTATGACAACTGGCAAATACTTCAGGGACAACAAGTGCCACTATTCCTGCTCTGCAGCATGTCCAAGATCCTTCAAGCCTGAAGGTTTGTGTTTGAAGCAGAAAAATCCATCAGTAATCCAGGACTGAGGTGAAGACCAGGTTGGACGGGGCTTGGAGCAACCTGGGATAGTGGAAGGTGTCCCTGCCCATGGCAGGGGGTTGGAATGGGATGAGCTTTAAGGTCCCTTCCAACCCAAACCATTCCATGATTCCATGACATAAAATAACGCCAATGTCCTCTGCAATTGATTAAACACTTGGAAAAAATCCGATTTCAAACAGTTGTCTGAGTTTGGGTTTTTAAAAATAGAGCAAAAGGAAAAAATAATCACTTGTACAATATTTACAGGAACACTTTCTGGAGCTGCTGTCCGAGGTCAGCCTCGCTGAGAGACTTTGCTCCAGTTTTCCAGAGGGAAAAAAACTCATCCTTTCGTGCAATGAAATAGGAACAACCAAAAGAGGGAGAAGCAACAACTCCCAACAGTCACAACAACTGCTGTGGCCTCTCCCCAACCCACAGCCTGGGGGAGATCTCACACCTGCCTGGCTGCCTTTCCAAACCCATCTGTGTTCCAGGACACAGGTGAGGACTCTGCAGGTGACACTCTGCTCACACCACACCTCCCATCCCTCCTCCCTGCCAAACCAATCCCAAATCCAAGCACACCCAGTGCCACAGCCGGGCTGGGCAGGAAGAGCTCAGCTTTTCCAAAGGATGCACCAAACTCAGGATCTTATCACTGGGGCATTAAAATTCCCACTCCTCGAAGGAGTAGGGAAATTAATCACCCTCTCCTGGCCACGTTCCAGCTGGGGAATGACATATGATCTCCTTAATCCCCCAAAGAAGCGGGTGCTGTGTTCAGCTCACCCCAGCCCTGTGCAGGATCAGATGATGCTGAACCTCAGCCCAAGGTGGTGGCAGATTCTGGTGCTGGGCAGCACTTCCCTTGCCCAGATTGAATTTAGAACCAGCTTTTTTTCCTCCAAAAAGAAGGAAAAAAGAAAAACCCTTCTTTTTCAGCACAAACAAGTCCAAGCTGGGATGTTTGGACATGAATCCTCCTCAGCAGTGGGAGCCTGACCAGCGCCGGTGCCACCGCTCAGACCCACCTTGGTATGACAGTGTTACTATAAAAGGTTTTTACATTTTTTTAAAGGACTGAGGTGGCACTTTTATTAACACCAGTCTTGTTTCTGCTCTTGCACAGGAAGCTGCAACTGGGAACAGGCAGAAAGCCATGAGTTTAACGGGAAGGCTTAATACAAATCCAGCCTAAGCTCTGGATAGCAGATAAGGGAGAGGCTCAGGCAAGAGAAGGAGAACAAGTGCTGGCTTTAAAATGTACCCAAGAGAAGTCAGTGCCAGCACCAAACTGCTCAAGTGCATCTGTGAACAGGTTCACTTTTACACACTTAAAACTTAATAGAACTAATTGTCTTTCTCCCAGTAAAGAATCATGGAAGGGTTTAGGTTGGAAAGGACTTTTAAAGCCCATCCAGTGCCACCCCCTGCCATGGGCAGGGACACCTTCCACTAGCCCAGGTTGCTCCAAGCCCTGTCCAACCCGGCCTTGGACACTTCCAGGGATCCAGGGGCAGCCACAGCTTCTCTGGGCAACCTGTGCCAGGGCCTCCCCACCCTCACAGGGAACAATTCCTTCCCAATATCCAACCCAACTCTGCCCCTCTCTTTTTAAAACCATCACCCCTTGTCCAGTCACTCTCTGACCATATAAAAAGTCCCTCTCCCTCTTTTTTGAGCCAGTCCAGAGCCAAGGCACTGACTCACCACCTTGTCCATCCACACCTTGAGTGAACAATTTGGGCTGACACAGTGACCCCCCCCACACTGGTGCCACACATGACAAAGCTCAGCAGATCTGCTCCACCAGCAGCTAAACCCGAGCTGAAGCACAACAGACTAAACCAGGAGATCCATGTCTGAGCCACACCAACAACAGATGCTTCCTCCTAACTGTGGTCAACATTTTTCCAAATTCTGGGAAATAGCTCCTGTGCTTTAAAACTAACAGTGGAGAAAATTCCAATTATTTTAATTTCAACTAACTTTGGCAGTGCTTTAATCTGAGAGACTTAACAGAGGAGAGCTCCACTCTTGCCAGTCCAATTCATTTTTTCTGACGAAACTCAAAGAATCCCAGAATCACTGGGATTGGAAAAGCTCTCCAGGATCAAGGAGTCCAAGCTGTGATCAATCCCCATCTCGTCCCCCAGCCCAGAGCACTCAGTGCCACATCCAGCCCTTCCTTGGACACCTCCAGGGATGGGGACTCCACCACCTCCCTGGGCAGCCCCTTCCAAGGCCTGACCACCCTTTTCCACGCAGAAATTCCTCCTGACTCCTCTGAAGGACGAAACCTCCGCCTGCAAAAAGCATTTGTTTGTTTCCTTTTCTTAAGGCGAGGACAAAAGTCAAGTCACAAGACTGTGGAGAAACAATTTGCTCAGGGAAAGGGTTTCCCAGTTTCTGCAAGACCAGCGTTCCCATTCCACCCACTTACATTCCTGTATTAAGGGAAAATAAAAAAAAAAATCACATCCGCAGGCCGGTCATGGGCTCCACAGGTCGAGATCCAGGCAAAGGGCTGCAAGAAAACCCCTTGCACGGAAAGATGTTGTTTGAAGGGAGTTCTGCTCTCATTCCAGCACCACCATTTCCATCAGTCCTCGTTAAGAAGTATTTTATCCCTTCGAATCATTTGCATAATTGCCGCAATCAAAAGGCGCCGCTGCACGGTAATAACTCTAATGGCAGATTTTTTTCCTCAAACATTCTTTTTAAAAGGCACCTCCCAAGGTTGGTGCATCCATGCATGCCAGCAAAAATAAAGGAAGTGACACTCAGGGAACGTGTGGCGTGCAGAGGGACCAGTTGCTTTTTGTTTTGGGATTATTTCTGCTTTATGATGCTCAAAATGTATCCCAGAAACTAAATTTCTGTCACTTGAGCAGCGGCCTGGCCAGGATATTGGCACCTCCTCAATTTTTTTTTTCCTATTAATTTTGAAATTTATTAGGAGGGAATCTGGCTCATTTCTGGGCTAAAAGCAAGTGAGATCCCAACCCTCAATCTTCAGTTTGCCTGCACAGAATCCTGGGATGGTTTGGGTTGGAAGGGACCTTAAAGACCATCCAGTTCCAACGCCTGCCATGGGCAGGGACACCTTCCAGTGGACCAGGCTTTTCTTAACAAGTAGGAGCTCTGACCCATTTTTCTCAGCTCCATGGGGACATGGCCAAGGAGATAATGACACGGGGCTTCAGCTGCCCTGTAAGGTTTATTTTTAAGATAGGCAAGAACCACTGGCCCAGTTTTTAACATAAAACACAGCAAACAAGTTAAGATCCAACTGGAAGTTCACAACAGAAGCCAGCTGGGATTTCCACCCTCCAGCTGCCGCGTGTTATCCAAGGTCTGTGTCCTCCAGGAATGTCAAACCCTGGGGTGTCCCACCAGTGCAGCTGCACCACCAACTCATGGAGAGCTCAACCAGGAGCATCACGGCTTTGCCACCCCATCCATGGGGAAGCACCAACCAAAGATTTTGAGGGAACACCTCCACTCAACCGAGGTTCTCCAACCAGCCGGGCCCGACCCAAAGGCAACGCTGCCCTTTAATGCAACCCTAATCACATTAAAACAAAACGCTCTCGTGAACACGGGGAGAGGCTGGGGAGGGAATCGGACAAGCCATAAATTAAAGCAGAGGATATGAATTCCATGCAGGCTGCAGTGTTGGGGTTAACGTGGGTCTGGAAGCAGTTTAGGGAAAAACCTGGCGTGGCTAAGGGCCAGCTCCGAGCCGAGCTGCTTTTGGGCTAATCGTTTCCTTCAGGCAGGCTACTCCAGCACACTAATAGGTTTTAATAAAAACTTCCAATTGGGCCAGTAAACCCCTCATTAAGCTGTTTTTAAAGCATGAATTTAAGAGCGGCGAGGGTAAAAGGTCAGGAGGAGGATTTAATTCAGACCGGCTGGCAAAAGGTGCTGTTGTGATTGAAAACACCAGAGTTCAAGTGTCCAGGGCCACATAAACATCCGACTCTGTCACTAGACCTGGTTAAGTGACAGCTTGAAAAATAGATTTAATAAGACAGAGAGAAAAGTTTCCCACTCTTACACGAGAAACAGGAACAGCAGATCCCAATATTAGCCAGGAACAGGAATGGTTGGGAAGCTGCCCCGTCCCTCCCATCTCAGTGTGGGGGAGGAGGAATAAAAAGCAGCCCGTGGCCATCTGGGTGTTCAACCCCAGCCATTCCCAGGGGCTTGCTGGGACACTCAGCTCCAGGCTCTCCTACCGGGAAGGGAACAAAGTTTTCCAGGAATAACAGCACAGCACAACTCATCCTCCATGTCCCACTGCCAGTGTCACTCACAAGTGCCATGGGGTGCCAGCATGAGAATTCCCTGTGCCACGGGAGAAATCATGGAATCACAGGGTGGTTTGGGTTGCAACAGACCATAGAGATCATCTTGTTCCACCTCCCACCATCTCAAGTTGCTCCTGGTCCAGTCCAGCCTGGCCTTGGATGCTTCAGGGATGTTCAGCCACAGCTTCCTGAGGGCAAAAACCTCTGCCAGGGAATTTTCTTGGGCAACCTCGCCCACTGCAGGGGGATCTGTAGGAACCAAGGGCACAGCTCAGCTCAGACACATCCCCATCTCAACACACTTAAACCAAGCTTTGAGCCTGCACTAGTGAAGTCTGACCTCAGTTGTTTCATTTTCCCCTCAGTGCTGCTCCCTGGGATAGTGCAACTACCAGGAAAACCTCAGCCCTTCCTCAGGAACACACTCACAAAGGAGAAACATCTCAATCTCACACAGCAAAAGCCAGAACCCCAGCTGTGCACTCTAACATTTAATTTTATGTCAATGCACATCTAAAATTCAAGATCCCTGAAGACCTCTTAAAAGAAAATCCTCCTTGGAACAATTTGCATTGAAGCAAAGAGTGAGGATTTAACAAGTAATGGAGAATTACCATTACTCTGCTCTTAACTTTTTATTCTACTTCTAATCAAAACACACTTCAGCTTAAATTCTGAGATAATAAATGCAATATAAAATTTGGGGGCATTTTGGGTATGAGCTGAGTTATTTGCTCATTCCATGTTTACAGATAATGGAATAAAACTCGGGGTTTAATTCAATTGTCTTCTCTCCACACCAAAATGAGCAAGAAAATTTACTGTGAGAGGGGGGGAAAGGAAAAAATAAAAAAAGCTCTTATTTTTAAAATGTGCTTCTAATTCTGGCCATACAGTTGGCCTGCAAGGAGTGCAGGAGCAAGGCTCCCTGGAACAATCCCTAAGGAAACATTTGCTTTGGCTCCAAATAGGACACTTTTGTGCATCAGGAGTCAAATAAGATCAGCTGCTTCTCCATCCTTTCTGTTTAATGATCCCATTGATAGCACGAGGCAAAGGGATGCATTCCTGTCTTTTCCTTGTGCTCCTTGCTGGGAATATGGATTGCTGGCCCAAGAGGTATCCAATGGCCACAAAGGTGACCATATGGAGCCAGAATCTCTCTGGACAGTGACATCATTTTCCCACATCACACTTGGAATTTTACTCTACACAGAGACATTCCCATCCATCACGACTCAATCCTTGCAGTTTTCCTGCTTAGCTCCTGCTCCCACCTTATTTAATATCTCAGGACACACTCAGGACCATCCAAGTGTCTTATGAATATCTGGGGCTGCTTAAAACAATAAGGCAGAACAGAAGAAAGAGGACAAGGATCCTGAAAAAGAGCATCACCTTTTCCAAGCCCCTGTCAGAGACAATAAATCATTATATTAAATCAGATTTCCACCGGGAAAAGAAAAATTGATCCTGCAGCTGTGCCCCACCAAGGACAGGCAGCACCTCCATCCATCTATCCCAGAATATCCTGAGCTGGAAGGGACCCACAAGGACCATCCAGTCCAACTCCTGGCCATGCACAGGACACCCCAAGAGTCCCCACCACGTGCCTGAGAGCATTGTCCAAACAACATCCTAACAGCTGGAGCCAGATGGCCACCAAAACACCACCAGAATTCCTACAGCTCCCAATCCATTCAATGCTGACTGTAGTATGATCATTTGCCTTGGGATACAACTGGAATATCCACATAGATGTGACCCCTGAGCATCGGATGGACACAAACACTACATGGAATTTCAGGCAGGATGTGACTGGTGGCCTCTCAGACAGGCTCAGAGTGGTTGGATCACTCATATACTGAAGTCATTTTACTCCCGTTCCCACAATTTGTTTTACAACCAATACAAAATGTTCTGCCTTCCAGAATCCAGAATTCCACAGAATCCAACTCAGCTAGGAAGGACCACAACACTCCAGTGTACTCCAGTCCCACCAGAACAGTTCACCCTGAGCAAGCAGAGCACTGCCAAACCCAGGGATGGGCCAGCAGGGAAGCTCCACCCTCGTGCCCCTAAGGCCACATTTATAACCTGAATCACAAGAAATAAAACCTAAAGTTCTCAGAGCTCAGCCAATTTGAGGGCAGCACCAAGCCCAGGCCGACACCTTCTCCAGGATTTCCATCCCAGAGCATCTCTCCACCTTCCAGAGATAAACACCCAACGTGGAAGCTCTTGCCTGGCTCTTTCCCACCTCATTCCCTCAAAAGGAGGAATGTTTTTAATCACTCTCCCCTGACAGGAGTAAGGGCAAAGAGCAAAACCTGTGGCAATACCAGTTGGCCTGAGAGCTTGTTGTTATTTCCAGGCTCTGGAGTTCTTTAAAATTCAGAGGGACAGCCTGGAGTTTTAATAGAGGCTCCCAAAATCCAGCCTAAGATGTATTAATAAAAAAAAAGCACATTTCCTGGAGAGGGGATAGGAAACAGTCAGCATTTACAAAGAACTCTCCAGGAATTTTTATCTTTTTTTTTTTTTAAGGATCTTGCTTTGAAGTAGATGCTCCCAAAGAATAAGGCTTCCAGAGCTCAGCAATATTTAATGTACTTCTCCAGCAATGGCTGACAATGTTGTTGTTTCAGCTATATTATAACAAAAATATTGTGGTTTTCCTGTATTCTGACAAAAGTAACTCAAGATTTACATCTCATTCATCTTATTCCGAAGTGGCCCTTAAGCCAAAAACAAGGAAGGGAGAGACCCTACTGCGTACAAAGGACTTCAGTAATCCTTGAAGGGTGGCTCTCCACTTAGGACATAAAGAAAGGCCAAAAAAAGATGAAACACCAGTTGAAAAAAGCAATTTTTTTCCTACACCATCAGAGAGGGTGGAAAACATCCAGGAGATGAGTAACTTGAGTCCAAGCTGAGTGTCCTCAACAGGAGTCTGGGTTTGTCCTGGCCAGCTGGTTCAAACACCCACATTCAACACCAAAACGTGCTCTGAGATACCTGATAGACAATCATGGGAAGGATTCTCCATCCTCCTCTGCTTCTCCACTGGATAAATCTCAATATTCCCACTTGCATTCAAACAGTTCGTTCACTTATCCCTGATTAAAACCATCCACTGGGAACAAGGACACAGGTGCAATTCCCTGGGGGAGAGGGGGTCAAACCCCCTCAATACAAATGGACTTGAACCATTCTTGTGCCTTCTTGTAGAATATTTTCCATTAGTAACTGTCTTGTGACAACTTGGGAATGGCTTTGGGAATCCCCTTTCCATCCACACCATGACCCAGGATCCTTCTCCACCCACAAATCCCACAGCAGGGAGAAGACACATCCAAACAGGTTGTTCCAAGACATTATGCCATGGCAGCACTTCCCAGAAAATCAGCAGCACACTGGCAGTTTTCCCAGTATTTCCACAGACAAGAATGTTTTCCATCAGGATTTCTACCTTTCCATGTAGAAATGGGTTGGAGAACTTAAGGCTGGAAGAAAATCCAACCTGGCAAAGCAAGGAATGAACCTTCCCAACCTCCAAGGGAGCAAAACTGCCCCTCACCCCAGGGGAAAAGCCCAGGATGTGAGGAAGAGATTCTTGACATTCACCTGTGGAAAGCAAACTGGAATTTGGGAGGAACAGGGATGCCCTTCAGACCCTGCCTCGGGTCTATTTAATTATTCATCTTAACCATAACCCTCCAAATGATTCTCTTGGTACTTAAACAACCCTTCTACCAAGTTTCCTTCAATCCTAATTTACAGAATTTCCTTACTTTAAGGGCTTATAGGCAGGAAGAAACACAGTGAAAGACAATCAAAAACTTCATTTTTAAAAAAAAAACCAAAAAAATAATCAAAACAAACATTTCAGAAAGACCAAGCAAACAAGCTGGAGTAATGTAAAAGCTACATACCCACAAACGCATCAATAAATTATTACTGCAGGTTTTCTCATTTTTAGTCACTTACCAAAGGAATACCTGAAAAACAAAACGAAGAAGAGGCAAAACAATCAATGTTTTGGCTGATAATTCAAGGGAACTGTGTCTTGTATCAGTTTTATTTCTCATTTCACACGTTTTGAGTTTCAAAACACTACTAAAGAGCACAGAAACGTGTCTGAACAACATAAAACGCAACTGAAATGGTAAATTGCTGCTACTTGGAAATGGAAGAAGAGCAAATTCCCTAATTTGTGGGCAATAAGGTGGGATTTAGCACTCCAAGCAATTGGCCACCCTCCTTCTGATGAGGACGTTAAAGCAGCAGACCCAGAAGGGACACCACAACCCCAAATCCCAGCAGGTTCCCACAGGGCTGCTCCTGGTCTTCTCTGGAATTACTGGAATTACCTTTAGCCTTAGCTACAGCAGTGACTTTCTGTGAGATTATCAGTTCCTACCACAAGTAAACACCAAAGTTTAACAAGTTTTAAGATGCTGTTCCTCAGTAACTTGTGTTTGCTCCCATTACGGCTTCAATGCCACATCAGGGCTTTATTACCTGTATCTTTTACATTAGTATTATTATTAGTGTAGTGCATCTCACACCAACCCAAAAGCCAAACAAAAGAACCCCAAAACTGAGAAACACCCCAGGTTTTAAAGATTTTTCAGCAGGATTTGCTGCTACTGAAAACAGCCCGAATAAGTGCCTTAATTTGATAGAAGTCCAATCAGTTCTAAAAATCCATCAATCTGAACATCTCACAACAGATTTAACAACCATTTCACACAGAGCTACTGATGTAAAAAGAAACAACTTCAAAATGCACAGTAATTTTTAAATGTATTAATAAGAGCAGCTCTTTATGAAGACATCTGTCATTAAGGGAACCTCGCTTTGCTGTTCTCCACCACGGTCGTGGTGCTGCTCAACAGAAACTTGTAGGAATTAAGTCTTATTTCTTGGCAGAAGTTAACAACCCCCCGAGGCTCATTTAAAACACACACACACACACAGAGACACACACACACACACACAGAATGAGGAATTAATAAAATATTGTATTCTTCTGAACCACATGAAGTTCTCTGACGTGTGTCTGTTGCCGATTACATCAATCCGGGCTCCGGGGTTTGTCATGTGATGACAGGCCAACACTTGTGAATTTATTTCTCTGAAGAAGCCCGGGATACAAATGCCAAGGAAACCAAACCAAATGGCCCACTCCAAATACATAAAAGCAGCAGGAATTCTTGCAGGGATTTTTTTTTTTTTAATAGGTACAAACAGGCAGGTACCCAAATCCCACAGATTTCAGGTTGGAGTTTGGGACTTAATTACCTTTTTTTTTTTCCCTTTTCAAGCTCCTCTATAAGGAGTTAAGAGAGTGTTTATTAAAAAAATGGGGGTTTTTTCACTACTGCCTGTCTTGGCATTTGCAACATTCCCAACAGATAATGACAAGTAAAAACATGGATGTGATTTTCCAGCCTTGGGGGGGGTTGGCTGGGACAAATTTCAACAGAGGAACTTTTGATCTGCACTTTTTCAAACCCAGAAATTCAAAGTATATGCCATTTGGATTGCCTAAATCAAATTAAAATGGGATGTCATTTCTGTTTTCTGGAGGGAGAAACAATGTCATTATCCATGAACTTGTCATTGGAGGCAAAATTCATGTCACACTCAAGCTGTGAATATCAGCTGGGAATCATAAACATCATCAAATATTTGGGTTAAATGCTTTTCACCATGTTGTCATGCTGATTAACTCTAGCTCAAGTACAGTCCTGGAAAGCAAAAATTGATGGCAAAACACAGTTTGAACTATGTTATTCCTGATGAAAATCCTTCCTGCTGCCAGCACAGCAGAGCCAGGCTGGGTTTGAGGACACAGCTCCACCAGAGCTCCCCATGTCCCCAAAATCCCATACAGGCAAAGGACCAGGATGGTCCCAAACCCACCTGGCAGAAAACATCACCTTTTCCATATAACATCTTTTTTCCTGCATGCAAATCCTGTGGGATGATGGTTTCTATTTGCTCCAGGAGGAGGAAAAGCACATGGGCCAGACTTGCCCCATAAATTTCCATTCCCTTTCTGCTCAACTACCCCAGAGCTACACAGATTATTTAATGCAAGGGCTGCTTGGGACAGGGATTCCTCTTAGAAGTCTGTAAAACATTCCAAAACCAAAACAGAATTCCAAACAGAGTCTATTAAAAATCGTATAAAACACAGACAGGAACTTTTACCTTTACATCTCTTGATGTTTACGAGGAAAATACATCTGTATTTGTAATAAAAAATAGAGTAAAACCAGTCCTACCCACCACTCCCATCCCTGCAGTGCCCAACACCACAAGATCCTTCCGACTAAACTGATTTCCACAGGCAGGATAATTCCCTGCTGCATCCCTAAATCCACAGCTGGTGTTAACAGCTTCTCTCCCTGCTCTCCATGGAGAACATCCTCCATGGAAAGTGAACCCAGATGGCAACTTTCATCTCCATTATGAATCTCTCTCCTTCCCTGAGCTGCAGAGCTTGGGATGAGGGAAGAGGTCTTTGGGTACAGGCAAGATTTCTATTCTCCATCAGGATTCAGCTCCCAAAGGTGCTGCAAGGAGGTTTCCACAGCAGCACCTCTCCATGATGAAAGCAGGTAGGAGCTCCTCCATGAGGTATCCCAGCCCTGGGAAGGCTGGGAATGGGACATGTTGACTATCCTGGTCTTCCCTCTGGCCCCAGGAAAGCACAGCATCCTCAGGCCACAGGGAGGACACACAGCTGGCAGAGTGAGGAGCTTCCTTCCCAAATTCCAGTAATAGGGAGAGCTGGATGAGCTGCCTGCCAGAAACCCCATGTCATGTTAGGGGTGAAAAAAACAGAAGGGGGTGAAGGGACACCACAATCCCAAATCCCAGCAGGTTCCCACAGGGCTGCTCCTGGTCTTCTCTGGAATTACTGGAATTACCTTTAGCCTTGGCTACAACAGTGACCTTCTGTAAGATTATCAGTTCCTACCACAAGTAAACCCCAAAGTTTAACAAGTTTTAAGATGCTGTTCCTCAGTAACTTGTGAAACCACAGAAGTAGAGAAAGTGTGGAAAATCCAGCTGCCCCAGGACAGGGTTTTTGTGTGAGAATCACCTCTGACAGAGGTCTGTCCATGCAGCAATGGAGACTTCACCTCCCTCTCCAGGTGTTCAGCCTGGTGTTCTCCCATTTACACATTCCAAAGGCTTTTCCTTTGCACCACGTAAACCAACAGCTTCCTGTCCTATCCACATGGAGACAGAACATGGCAAACAACTAATTCCCACAGAATCGTGGATTTGAGTTGGAAGGGACCTTAAAGCCCATCCAGTGCCACCCTCTGCCATGGGTAGGGACACCTTCCACCAGCCCAGGTGGCTCCAAGCCCCGTCCAACCTGGCCTGGGGACACTTCCAGGGATGGGGAGTCCACAACCTGCATGGACAACTTGTGCCAGTGTTCCATCCCCTCTGCAGCTTTCCCACACTTGAAGATCTTTGTCTCCTTTCCCACTTTTCCTTTCCCTCAACTAATCACACTCAGCTCCTTCAGCTTTTCACCACAACAGGACAATTTCTTCCCCCACTGCTGAAGTTTGTGCCTCTCCCGTGCCCAGGGTGGGGCTGGAGCCACTTCCAGAGCGAAGTGACAACCAGGGACACTGGAGTGGAAAAACTCACCCACTGCTGTCCAAAAGTTCCTGTTGATGTGCCTGAAAGCTTGTTGGTGAACCACAATATCCCAACCAAATTAAAGCTGTAAAATTTAAGACGAGGAAAAAAACATTTTTCCCAATGTGTATGTTTATATATATAATATATATATATTTTATATATGTGTGTTTTATATATATTATATATATTTATATATATAAATAATATATATAATATATATTATATATAAAATATATTATATATAAAATAGATATATATTAATAAGATATATTGTATATTAATAAAATATATATTATATATTTTATATATATATATATGTAGAGTCCTTGGCACCTGGGGATCCACTTCCTCAGCACTCTGCCTCCAAAAAAAGCAGCCAGCTGGAAACATCACTTGCAAGAGACGGCGAGTCCATCAAAATGAGATGACAGGATTAGTCTGGTGCACCATTAATTTCAGAACATCATTAACTTAAAAGTGTGGGGGGTAAGAAACGTTTTTTTGACAGCTGGTTTCAGTGGCTGCCAAGCCTTGAGCACTGCACAGCCGTGCTGGGGGAGGAAATCAGCTGGAGTGGCAGTAAATGAAACCACTCTGGTGTCTGGATTCACTTTATTGTGGTCACAGATCTCTAAAAACTGGGATTCTGTGCTCTGTAATTACAACATCCACATTTAAATGGGAGGAACAGGGAGAACATTAAAAAAAAACAAAAACAAAACAAAAACCAGTGCTCAAGGGTGAGGTTTACTCAGTGCTGGGAAAGGTGCCTGAGCAGGGATGGAGCAAAGCAGGGGATGAGGAATGGGGCTGTCCCATCCCACACATCCATCCCACAGGCTCTGCCTGTGGCCAACAGCAAAGCACCACGTTGTTTTCCCTTTCCAAGGCAAAAAAAAATACATCAGGCCTGTGTAGGAGAGCAAATCTGAATGACCCAACTAAGCCCTCGCAACACTCCCCAACTGTTCTGTCCGTGCTCGTTTCCAAAGACAAAAATCATTCCAAACCCTGCAGAATTTGCCAAACTCAAGTGGAGTTTGCTTTGGTTAAATCCTTCCAGTGCCAGAAGCAGATGCTGATATGGCAGCCCCGGGAATCCTGCTCTGGGAATCCTCAGGCTGCAGGGGGAGTGCCAGGGAAGGTGAGGACAGGGCAGCAGGAAGGGGAGGCAGCTCCTCTGCCTCTGGAGCAACACCAGGCTGCCCAAACCAGCCCAGGTCTCCAGGCTGGAATGGACCCCAAAAGCAGGTGCACAACAAGTGTACACGGACACTGAGGGACAACAAAGGGATCAGAGACAGCTTGGACACGACCAGGGCCTGGAACAAGAGGTCAGAGCCCCAGCGCTGTGATCCTGCAGGTAAAAACCCAGGAAAATTGAATTGCACTAATTCCATTTCCTGATTTAAAAAAAAAGTCATTTAATTGCATTAATTAATCTCTCTGAAGGCTGGCCCTCACTGCCAAGTGAGTGTGAGTCCCCACAGTGAGGCTCTGCCCATTTCCCCCACACCAAATCCAAAAGACAGGAGTTATTCCAACGCAAGTTGCCACCTGCTTTCTACTCCAGACCCTTCCTGCAAGAGAACTTGCTCGTTTTTACAGCCTCCTGCCTCCCCTTCTCCAGGACAGAGCTGCTGGTTATCCAGGCAGACCCTGGAATGTTTCTCCAGGAGAAACATCCAGCTCAGCCTGAAAACGGAATCAGGGAATTGTTAAGGTTGGAAAAGACCTGTAAGATCAAGTCCAACCATCAACCAGCAGCACCACCACATTCACCACTAAAACCACATCCTCAAGTGCCACATCCACAGGGTTTTTGAACACTTCCAGGGATGGGGACTCCACCACTGCCCTGGGCAGCTGTGACAATGCCTGACCACCCTTCCAGTGAAGAAATTGTTCCTAATATCCAACCAATCCTCCCCTGGTGCAACTTGAGACAATTCCTGGTTGTGCAGGAACCCCAGCACCGCTGGAAGTGACCACTGTTGTCAGCAATAAATTTCCGGATTAAGAAAATTCGTAAACACGGTTTACGAGTTGGTAAACACAGATTAGGGAAGTTTGTAAACACAGATCCCACCACGGCTTGGATCCTTCCCTAACCCAGATCAGGCTGCACCAATCCCTGGATTAACATCCTTCCCAACCACAGCTGTTTGAGAAGTTCTGAGTTAAACAACATAAACATGTGCTGGACCAAACTGGGTGCATGAAGCTGTTTGGCAAGTTATTGTTTAAAAAAGAATTAAAAAAAAATCATGAAAAAAACATCACTCCTTTTTTTTTTTCCTAAGTTTTTTAGCTGTGGGATGGATCCCCAAGTCTATGCAGTGGACACAGCTGGTAATTGGATGTGCCAGAAAATAAGCAATTAAAAGATATTTGTCTGGGTCTCTGGCAAAGCCCTGTGTACATCAGTCACTGCAAAGCCACACACTAACCACACCATCATCTCATCATTTCTTTGCTCTTATTTTAATTTTACAGACCCTCGATTAAATAAAAATAGACCTCAGATTTAAATCAAAAATAAAAATCCTCCAGAGGTGCTATTTATTAAGTGAAGCCAAGCCAGCAATAAGGCAAAACAACAGTAAAACCAATCAATGCAAAATATTTAAATTCCTCTTTAGTTCCCCTCTTTTTTAAATCTCTGAGTTCCTACAAGTTATTCACATGACCTTAATCTTCAAGGCCACAAACTGAAGAGCTTCAGCAGCAACTCTGAAAGCTCTGACACACCCTGTCACCAACACCTCTGCTCTTGTTTTACATATTGTGCTTCAGTGGCAAGTTAGATTTGTTCTTTCCCAGGAATATTTGCATGGAAGGAGGCAATGACCAGCCCTGGTGCAGCTCAAGCAGCCCCTGATGGCCCTTAAAACTTTTGGCAGCTCTTGCACCCACATCTCCTGCAGATCTTCTCAAAGCTGTGACAGAGCTGGCTCTGCCTTCTTAACCCAGTTCATCTCCACCTGCCTTTCCAGCCTGCTCTGCTCTCCCACACTAATCCCCAGCTTTGGGATGTGGGCAGGAACACACTCAAACCCTTGGATATCCCCTGGCACCTGCACTCTTTGCTCCTGCTCAGAGATGTGGCACTTGGGGACGTGGTTTAGGGGGGCACTCCATGATCTCAGAGGTCCTTCCCAACCTAAATAACTCCCTGATTCCACTTGCACCTTTGAAGAGCCCTAAATTAAAGGCACGAACCCCACTGTCACCTGCACTGAACTCGACTGCCTCGACCAAGAGGAGAAACCTCACACGTCTGCAGGTCCTGAGGACTAATCCAGCCACAGCATCAACCTCCTCCTGCCCAGCCACACTCCATTCCAGGTGAGCAGATGGAGAGGGACTGGCCTCTCTCAAGGATTGCAGCTAAACCAACACCCAGCCTGGGGCAGGGAGGGGAAACCTTCCACATGCTGGGGAGGGGAAAAAAAACCCACAACCAAAAAAAACCACGCTAAATGATTCATTTCTGACATCAGCCCTGATTAAATTTTAATCTCTCAACCCAAAATGTGGTTCTCATTAGCCTCATTAGTTCCCAGTTGTACTGCAAGGCAACGGTGTCACATGGTATTAATCTTTGTTTTCATTAATGTGTCATATCAAGAGCTCGGGGCTGCTCTCAGCGTCCTTTGAAACCGATCCCTCCCTCTCTCCTGTGCGGGGTAGGAAGTGCCAAAAAGCAGCTTCCTGGACAGGAAGGATGACCCCCTGAGATCCTGCAACTCTTGGTTTACGTTTCTTAGAGATAATCTTTTCTTTCTGGGCAGAGAGGGAGGGCAGCTCGGAGCAGAAGGGATGCAATCCACAATAACAAAGGAATTCCTGGGGTTTATTGCCAAGGCCAGATAAAGGAATTAGATATTCTAAGTTTTCTTGTTGTTGTTGTTGTCATTGGGATATTTTGGAGAGCTGGAAAAAAAAAATACAGCCAGGTTGCAAAAAAAGGGTTATTTGCAAAGCCCTAAAAAAAACCTCCAGATTACCCCAGTTTGGCACATTCATCAAGGTGAGATTTGTTAATGTGATTTATCTAAAAATCTTAGATACGTTTTTTTTTTTTTTCAATACACAAAATTGTATGCTGGATTCAGGCACGATATTAATTTCTCCTTACACTTCAGACTTTAATATCTGCAAAGCTGGTATCAGTTAAGTCTTGCAGTCCCTCAGTACAAGCCTGTATTACTTCCAGACAGGCCTATAAAGCAGGATAGAGACTGATGGAAAGACCTGGCCAAGGTCACCTGGTTAAGCACAGCTGACACATCCCTTCCTGCCTGCACAGTGACCCCAGAGAACTTCCCAGGTGAGCCAAGGGTACTGATAAAACCCAGGACACCCAGGTTCCTATTCCCTGCTTGCACAGCTCCTGATCTTTCAGTGGCTGCTTGCTCAGGGCCAGGCAAAAAAGTCTTCCTGAATTACCCAAACTGCTTCACAAAACCCACCCCAGCTCAAGTGGCCCTGTGTGGGTCCCTCATTCATCCTCATCTGGATCTGGGCTGCTGGAAGCTCCAAGGGGGTTCTTCCAGCTCTGTTTTGTGTGTCAGAGCAGGGCTACTCCAGCCCAGGATGATCAGAGGGATGGAGCAGCTCTACTGGGAGGAAAGGCTGAGAGAATTGGGATTGTTCAGCCTGGAGAAGAGAAGCTTCAGGGTGACCTAATTGTGACCTTCCAGCGCCTGAAGGGGCTCCAAGAGAGCTGGAGAGGGACTTTGGACAAGGGATGGAAGGACAGGACAAGGGGGAATGGCTTCCCACTGCCAGAGGGCAGGGTTAGATGGGATATTGGGAAGGAATTCTTGGCTGTGAGGGTGGGGAGGCCCTGGCACAGGTTGCCCAGAGAAGCTGTGGCTGCCCCTGGATCCCTGGAAGTGTCCAAGACCAGGCTGGGCAGGGCTTGGAGCAACCTGGGCTAGTGGAAGGTGTCCCTGCCACAGCAAAGGGTGGGACTGGATGGGCTTTAAAGGTCCCTTCCAACCCAAACCATTCCAAGATGATTCTTTTCACACTCTAAGCTGTGCCCTCATCGCAAAAGGGTCACAAACCAACATGCTTCAAAATGGGAAGGAACTTGTGCCAAATCCAGCCCCCAGTTCCCACCCTGGCTGCGTTACAACCCAGAGTAACAAACTCAGGAGAGATCTGGCTCTAACCTTTACTTGTATCACACCAGACAAAACCCCAAGTGCTTTAATCTCAAAATCCAAAGCTGTAGAGTATGAGAGGAAAGAAAACAGGGAAGAGGTTCATTTAATGGCTACTAATGCCCTCCTGGAGAGGGAAAACACAGCCCTGAGCATCTCCTGGGCCCCCCAGCAGTGAGTGGAGCTCAGCCTGACCCAGCCACCAGTTCAGCCACCAGCACAGTGATTAAAGTCCAGCACAGGTCAAATGCTTCTTAATGAGACATAAACCACAAACCCTCCACGACACACAAGCCTTTCTTCTCTCTCTGTTGCAAATGAACTTCTGAGGAGGGTAATTTAATTGCAATTAAATTACAAGCCTCACAGACAAGCTTCCACGACCTGCAGCGTGCCTGTCCCTCCAACAAGTCCTTTAATATGAAAGTTTCAAGCTATTATTCAATCAGCTAAATATAAAAAACCACCAGGTATTTGGGGGCAGAGAGACAGAGGCATCAACTCCCCTCTGTGCTCTGGAAAAGTGTTGCAGCACCAGCAACTTTTTGGGAGCCAGCTGGGCACAGGGGCTTTGAAGGGCAACAGGCAGAGCTCTATTTCATATTCCCTGCAGGAAAAAAGGTGCTGCTTGGTCTTATTTTACCCTAAATACCTGCTAGCAGCAGCTCCACCACCGTTTTCCACAAGGGAAGAACACACTGAAAAGAAAGTTGTAGCCACCTTGCGCTCGAACGTTTTATTTATTGGCTTGTTCAACCCATTCCCTTGAGCTCTTGTAACTCGACCAGAATCTTAGTCATGAAAGAGAAAAAAAGAAAAAAGGCAATAGGATTTAAAACCCCACAATTCCAGCTTTTGTATCGAGTGTCTTACAAACTGTGCTCCCCGACAGCAGGCAAGGAGCTCTGTAAAAAATGAAATTACACAATAACCAAGGGAAAGGAAGGGTTTTCAGATGCCATTTGGAAGTGCTGGGGGGGGAAGAAACAACAGAAGAAAAAACAGGAGATCAGTGGCAAGAGTAGCTGAAAAGTTTGTTTATGTAAGAAAATGTAATAGCTCTCTGGAGACACCTTACTGTGGGATAAAAGTGACTTTATTCCAGAATTACCAACTCACTTTGGAAGTGCATTAGTTATTCTGGTACAAAAGTGATTTAAGTTCTGCTAGAAGGCCTCTCCCAAAGAGCTTGTCCTGCCACAGGACCTTTCCATGGCCAATGTTCCAGCAGAAACCACAGGGAACAAACCCACAAATGGAGGTTTCATGGGCTCACCTGCAGCAAGGATTTTTACTTCTACACAAAGGACAGGTTTTGCCATCCTTGTTTAAATAGATGACAATTCATGATAATATTCAGGAGGGAGGAAGTGGGGGACAAAGACAAAACCATTTGTACTGGACCCATGGAGCTGCACTATGGACTGAACCCAGCCAAGCAGGATTTGCAGGCTGCAAAAGGGATGTTGATCTATGAGGAATTCCCACAAAAAAAAAATCTTTTAAAGCATTCTTATCTTCATTTAACAGCTTCTGCTCTACTCAAACTGGGACCACTTCTTACTACCATCCTTTTATTGCATGGTTTGCAGAAATTACAAGGAAAATCAAGGCTAAAATTAACATAATGATTCAGCACTTCACCCAGTAGGTCAGACATTAAATATTCTCTTGCACTGGCAGATTCTTAGGTTCTTGACGGTCCCCTCCGACTTCAGAAGGAAGAGTCCAAAGTGGCAGATGGGAAAAAAAACCCAAACCAGTATTTTAAGACAGACACACTGAGCTCCTGATCAAAGTGTGACACCACTACAAGTGCAGCCCATGGCCCAGAGAACACGTCCAGGTTTAGGCTGAGCAGACCCACAGCTGTTTTGGGAACACTGTGCCCAGAATTACAAAAAAAACCCCAAAACTTCCCAGTGCTTTCCACTTTCCAACTTGGCAATCCTGGCCCCACATTTCACAGGTACCAGAACTGACACCTTGCTCTCTGAAAGCTCAGCTGAGAACCACCAAAGTGCATCTGAATTCACACAGTTCAGAGCCAACAACAAACTGGCAAATCAAGAATTCAGGGCCAGGACAACATCAGTTCTCAGGATTTTAGGTTGCCAAAGTAACCCTTACCCTGCAAACCCCATCACAAAGAGCTCCCATCAGCCTCTCCCAGGAGCAGCTTTCTTGAGGGTTTTGAGACCCTCCGAGCCCTTCAGCTGTGCTGTCCCAGCAGGATCAGCTGTCCCCTGGCTCCCAGAGTATTCCCCAGCTCCCAGGTGGTCCCAGGACAGACAGGGAGCATGTCCTGCCCTTCAAAGGAGACAGTTTGCTCTTCTAAAGCTTCCCCTGACTGAGCCCAAGCCAGCTGGACAGCAGTTGAAAGAGTCTCTCCTCCAGCAGCACCCGGTATCTGGAGACTCCAGCCCAAAACAAATAGGAACATTTAAAATTAAAATAGAAAAAAAAAAAAGAGCAAAGGCGATAAAAGGAATAAATTGTTCCTCACTGGCCTGAAGAAGAGAGCTCTATTCCTCCTTATCATTCCATATCTTCCTGGAACTGGCTGCCCAGGCACCTACAGCAGAGGATTCTGCTGGGAGGGAGGTGCTGGGTCACGAGAGCCCAGCCTGGCCAGAGCAACGGGAACACCAGGACTGGACAACAACTCCAACCAACGTGGCCACAGCAGGAATTTCTCCCTCCTTTCAGCTGCCTCTTTGCTGAGCTGTCTCATAACTGGGTCAGGAATGGTCTGACAGTGCTTCCCCACGGGGTGAGGTCTGTGGTCTTCTGCTCTGGGGAAGCATCAGAACTCACCCAAACCTCTCAATCTGCCCCAAATTGACAGTAAGACAGTTAAAAGACCATCTAAACCCGTGGACAAACCAGTGTGAGAAGGGAGATTTAAACCCAGCCTTAGTTTAAGGCCGATGCTGCTGCCCACCCACCCACCCACCAGATCAGATTTTGGGTGCTCTCAGCTCACCCCTTCCTGCCACCACAATTCCCTGGGAGAATTTCAGCTAATCCCTGCTTTGCTCTTTCCCTGTGTTTACTTGCACTGTAAGCACCCAGCATCCCTTTCCCCAGGGAATTCCAGGTCACACTGTGTGCACAACAATAATATGGTTTTGACCACCCAGTGACCCATTTCAGAGGATCTAATGAAAAATGTAACCACAGCTGAATGAACTGTGCTGCTGGGCTGCTTTGATTCCTTTCCCCCACTCCTTAACAAGAACCACCTCATTTCCTGTTTCATATATAATATTAAGAAGAGAAGAAGTTGAGGGAACATAATCTAGCCCCCCTTCTCTCTTACCCCTTTCCCAGAAGAACCCAACCCAACCCCTTGGTGTGTTTTTGCTGCACACCAGGAGCACCTGCCTGTGCCAGACTAAATTTTAAACCCCAAATCTGAAGAGTCAAAGGAGTAAAAAAAAAAAAAAATTAAAAAAAAATAAAATACAGCTTTATCTCAAATATCAAGAGCCAATTCCTTCCAACCACAGCTCCCACAAAAGGCAAACTCCAGGCCCTGTGTGAATTCCTGCTGGGCAGGACATTGTCTGGGCAAACAGCATCAGATACCAGAGAAAAACAAAGCAGAGAGGCTGAGAACCTACCAGATCTGTCCAACGTTGACCAAGGAGAGGTAGAGAAGCCACAGGATGGACATGAGGACCATGTTGGCACATCCAGCCACCAACACAAAGGCTGATATTGCCAGGCCAGCCAGGGCAAGGCAGTCCAAGGTGCTGTCCATGTCAGACCAATCCAGAAACCAGATGATGGTCGGGGCATAGCTCAAGGCATCCAGGTTTATCTTCCCTTTGAAGTACCTCTTGATGTTTTGCAGGTACAGCTTGCAGGGCAGCAGCCCCTTCTCTCCTATCAGCTGCTTGTTCTGATGATAGGCCACCAGGAAGGCCACAACTAGGAAAACAAGGAGGGGGGAAAACTGTGTTAAAATACATCCCTCAGCCTGGATGATTTTGAGTCCTGACTTACAGAAGTATATTAATGTCTTAGAAGGAATTTATTTAAGTCTTCATCTCTGTTAAAACCCAACAATCATTACAATGCTCAAGCACAAGGCTCCTGGCCCATGGCAGGGGTTAGAACTGGATGAGCTTCAAGGTCCCTCCCAACCTCAACCATTCCATGATCCTGTGATCTCTATTAACCACAATTCTATAAATCCCGTCTCTCCCTTCACTAGGAAGCAGCACAGAGCCTGTTTGGGATCATCATCTCCTCAGCAGCTGTGAGGGACACACCACCTGCTGCAGGCAAACTGCTCCAGGCACTGCTGGGAAAAGCTCCCTGGAACCCAGTGACCAGACCCAGGGCAGGAGCAGGAAGCTCATCCCAGATCTGTCAGATCCAGGGGGACCCAAGGTGAGTCACACACTGTCCATCTCCTGAAACAACTCCCGGGCACTGCAGAGGAGCAGGGAATGTAATGCACTGATTTCAAGACTTTCAGTTAGAATTTCCTTCCTGCAATAACCTTTTGGAGAGGGGACACTGAGGAACACACACAGATTCCAGGGAGCCCAGTGGAAGCATCCAGAAGAGCACACCCAGCTCCTATCAGCTCTGCAGCAGGAAAGATCCACCTGTACCTTCCAACCCTCCTATTTCAGCTCCATTAAACACAGACACCCTCACAGGGAAGGATTCCTTCCCAATATCCCATCTAATCTTGCCCTCTGGCAGTGGGAAGCCATTCCCTGTGTCCTGTCCCTCCATCCCTTGTCCCAAGTCCCTCTCCAGCTCTCCTGGAGCCTCTTCAGGCACTGGAAGGGGCTCTAAGGTCTCCCTGGAGCCTTCTCTTCTCCAGGTGAACACCCCCAGCTCTCCCAGCCCCTGGAGCATCTCCATGGCCTCCTCTGGACTCATTCCAGCAGGTCCATGTCCTTCCTGTCCTGAGAACCCCAGAGCAGTTCAAACCACACCTCAATCCTTCTGGCAGTGCAGTGGTTAATAGTTCTCCATCCCAATTGCCAAAGACAGTAGCTCTGCTGTGGATTGACTTTCTGGATCCTCTCACATCCTGGAAATATGAAGTCTTAATATTTTCCCTATCCTCTAAATTGCTACTTTTCCCATGTCCCTACAGTTCTCCCATTTATAGTGTCTGTGCTCCTGCACTGGACCATCTTAGAACAACCAGCTGCTTTTTTTAACAGCACAGAAGCAATTTAATTACAGATCATAGACCTAGAATTTGATGTTCTACAGAGAAAGTTGGTCAGTTCCTAGGGATTAGCTCATATTTTAAGAATCTCCTCCAGTAACCAATTTGCAGTTTGTAACTGCAGTAATCTCCATTTCTCAGGGGAAAAAAAAAACAAACCAGTGCAGGCCAACATTCCCTGATTAGGCTCCATCCACTAACTTACCCATCCTTCAAACATTATCAAACCCCAGCCATGTCACGCACAGCAATCCCAAAGGTCTTGCAAAAGGCCAATTTGTTTCCCCCCCAAACCTCCCTGGTTAATGATCACATTTGTTGCCTTCCTTATCTGAACAGGGTCACTCTGCAAACAACAATCCTGGTGTTCCTCTGCTCGCTGCCCCTCGCTTGGAACACTGACATTAAACCCCCAGCTCAGGCCTGGATTCCCATTCCTTTGAAGTCTGAGGAGCAACCAAAAGTCTGCAGCCCCAGGGAATAAAACTGAACGTCCCCAGACACACACAAAGGTCCCCAGTGGGGCTCAGTTAATCCACTTAACACTTTCTCCAGCTCTCTCTCTCTGCACACACCACATATTTTGTTCTCATTTGGAAAACCACTACGAGTCACAACCCACAGCAGAGGTCACTGGGAGGGTTCCCTTTGATTCCAGCAGCTCCTGAATCACAGCGATGACGCAACAAAGTTGGGAGTTAATTGGTTGCGTCTCTTCCCATCCATCTTTTATACCAACTATTTATGATTTTTCCAACTATTAAAAGACACACTGAATATTTTACCTAGTTATGGACAGTGAGGCACAAGAGAAAAACTGATCACAACCCTACGGGATCAGTTCTCGACTGTAAATATTCACATTATTAGTTATTATTCATATTTTTCTCCCAACACTCAGTTCAGCACAAATGCATAATTAGAAACCCTGATACGTGAAGCCAGCAAAAATATGATGCTTTTGAGCTTCAGACAGCTTAATATCTTCATTTTTGGCTTAAAAAAAACCCCAAAAAACAACACAGCTAAAGACCAGCTCTGCCTTAAAACTCCATGGCTCGATTGCCCGTGATTAGCACTGCAATTTACTGCACAGTTTTCCAAAAGTGCTAATCAAATTCACCTCTAAACGCTCCAGAATTGCTGCCCCAACCCATAACTGCCAAGCACATTTTTGTCTAAAAAAGTCTAAATTAGACCCCTGCGCCGTATGCAAGACGAAGAAGGAAAGGGTAAATTAGGAAAAACAAACTATAGCAATTGCAGAAAAGTACACATTGTATGGACACTCCTGCACAGCCTTTTTGAGTCTGAAAGCAGCAGAGACCGAGTTAGGGTTGACATGAAATGCACATTTTAGGATTGCCCAGTTTGGGCTCCAAAGTGGGTTTTTTCCTCTCCCAGAATATGGATTTTTCACTGGTGTTTCACACGTCAACATTCACAACTAAATGCCACCAGCAACAGCACTAATTTAGCTGGAATTCACCTCCCCCAAATCAAATCCTGACCATTCCAGAGTGTTTGGATCCATCAGCCTGGGAGCTGCTCACGCGTGCAGCATGCCCAGCCGTGCTGCTCCATCCCGGATCCAGCTCCCTCTCCTGGACACTCCCCAGGCTGAGCCGCCGCCTCGATGACTCTGTGCTCCCTCCCCCCTCATCTCCAGCATCTCTTGGAGCACATCCCTTAGGAAGCTCCCACTTCCACGCAATCCTCTCTCCCCTGCTCTTCCCAAGGCACCAGCTCCGTCTCCAAGAGCAGTTCCCGGGTTACTGGACACAGGGAACAGCTGAAACTAAAGATTGATTCTTCAAAGGATTTCAGCAACACGGGAGAAGCACAGATCCAGTGGGGGGGAAAAAAAGGAAGTTATTTATCAGCTTGTCGTTGCTTCCTCTCCCTGAACCCCTGGAGAAACTGTATCCTTAAACTGAGCGTAACAGACCGGGCTCTCTTCTCCAGGAACCTTCCCTTTGACCTTGGCTCAGTCAGGGGGGTAAAAAAGTCCCTTTTCCCCCAAAGCCTGTGCTTCTTCCTCTTCCCCAACCCCTGTTCTGAAACCTCTCTCCCCGTGGCCTTGTGTTTGGGGATTTTCCACTCTGCATCTTCTCACTCCCTCCAGGTCAAACAAGTTTGCTTCCACCTTGGGCACGGGTTGCCACACCCACCAGGGGATGTTCAACCACTTCTCCTTTGTCCTGGAGCTTCTTCCTGGGATTCTGCACCCCTTGAAGTCTCCAGCCTCAGCATAAACCCCACCACATTTCCCATCTTCCCTGTGGCTACTCGCTGCCAGGACTTTTCTCCGACACTCCCTGACAGATTTGGGGGTTTCAGCCCATCCCAGTCTCCCGTGTCCCACCTGGAGCACTGTCATTCTCCAGACTATCCATCCTTTGCAGACGGAAGGAGCTCAGTGGCTCTGAGCTCCCTCCCACTCGGAGCCTTTGACAGCTCACATGGGAATGTTCCTCTCCCTGCTGGAGCTGAGCTTTACATAAAGTGATCCACGTAAATTGGCATCGCTGCTAATAGACCTCCACTACTTACTCTCACCTCAGAAGCTGCTTTAACTGTACTTTTCCATTAACTCCCTCCCTCCACCTTCTCTTTCCCCTTCCAGGCTCCTCTTTCCCCTCAAACTCGGTGCTGCTCAAACCCCTGTTCTCCCAATAAACACAGCCCAAGTGTGCAGCAAAGAGTCCCCCACTCAAAATTATTCCATCTACCCATATTTCCCTGTCACCTCAGCTCCTTTCCCCCAGCCCAGGCTCAGCCTGTTGTGGCAGGAGAAGGAGAGAATCCCATTCCTCATGCTCAGTAAAGATTTAAAGATGTGAAATCCAAAACTTTCCCGTCATGTGGCTTTTTCTCTCTCTCTCCCCACCCCATTAAAAGAAGTCTTAGCTTTTACTTAATGCCCAAAGCACGAGAAGAAACAAAGCAAGAGCACAGAGCTTTGCATGAAAACCAAACTATCCTTTGCACACCCCCAAAAAGTCTGCCTGGAGCCACAGACCAAGTGCCCCTTTGACCCAAACGAGGCATCAAACAGGTCCTGTGCTGGATGCTGCAGGCTGAGGTCGTAAAAGAAGAAAGAGGAGAATATTCCTGGTATTTGCTTTATTATCAGAGAAATTAAAATCAAATAAGCTTTCAATTGATAAATTCCCCTGCAAAGTTTTGCAACGCAGAAGTAACAACGCCACAGGAGCAAAGCCAAGCACCCCCCTTCTCACGGTGCTACCCCACAGCCACAAAGAAACACACAACAAAGTCCTCTGTTCTTAACACCTTTTTGTTTTCTTGCCATTCACGGCAGAGCTGAAGACTTTGGGGTGGTTGCTTTGGGGGTTTTTAAGTCCTTATCTCCCCATTGCCTCCTTGTTTTGGAAGCAAACAGAGCAGGCTGGGCTGTGGCACCGCTCAAAAGCTTCCCTGGGGCACTCAGGCTGTTCCAACCACACCAGTGCAGCCCAGTCTGCAGCTGGAGGATGTCCCTCTGCTCCAGAGCAGCTCTGGGCAAGGAGAAGACAGGGAGATAAATTCTCTTCCCCGTTCTTGGTCTCCTTTTCCCATTTCAGGGGGATCAGCTGCTCAGAGGACCCGGTGCTGACACGCTGCTGTTGTTGGACAGACTTGCTAACAAGCTCTGAGCCGAAATAAAACCTTCCAGGGGAGAAAAAGCATCTGAAGATGCTCTCTAGTCCTGACCAGGCAAGCTGGAAGCTACTTGGGAGCCTTTTAATATAACTGAGGGAAGGGAAAGAAGGGGGGATGGCAAAGAAAGAGAGGAGGAAGGACACTGGGGAGAGCCAGGAACCTACAGGAAGCCAAATCCCCCTGAGAAGGCTTTAGATTTCAGAATTAGGAAGAAGGAGCACGAGCCTCCCGTAGCTCCAGCTCTGGGGAAAGAAAATACTACTAAACAATACATAAGGAGCAGGAATATAAACCAGATTTAAATAATAGCTTTTATTTCAAAGCACTCTACAGAGCCTGGCTGAGATTGGGGAGGGTGGTATCTAATTACTTAAACTTCTACATCTGGCATCTGATGATAGTAACCACCCAAAAAGGGTACCTAGCAATGATTTAGAAGGAGGGTGAAGGGAGCAAATAATGCACATTTGTTGTCAAGAGCTTTGGGACCAGCTCTTTACCCGTAACAGCACTTCCAACAAGACCTCAAAGAATTTCTGTATTGCCAAAACATCAATCCCTGCCACAAAGAACCAACACACAGTGCAAGGCCAGGATAGAAAACCTTTGGATCTCAAAAAGGGCATTTCTTCAAACCTCTGCCCAGCTCAGGTGAGACACCCCCCCCTCTGCAGAGCTGCCTCCAGCCCTGGGATCCCCAGCACTGGAAGGACATGGAGCTGTTGGAGCAAGTCCAGAGGAGGCACCAAGACAATCAGAGGGCTGGAGCAGCTCTGCTGGGAGGAAAGGCTGGAGAATTGGGATTGTTCAGCCTGGAGAAGACAAGCTTTGGGGTGACCCAGTTGCCCCTTCCAGTACCTGAAGGGAACTAAAGGAAAGATGGAGAGACTATTTACAAGAGCCTGAAGTGACAGGACAAGGGGAAAGGGCTTCAAACTCTCCAAGAGTAGTTTCAGATATTAGGAAAAAATTCTTCCCTGTGGGGGTGGGGAGGCCCTGGCACAGGTTGCCCAGAGAAGCTCTGGCTGCCCCATCCCTGCAAGTGTTCCAGGCCAGGTTGGACGGGGCTTGGAGCCACCTGGGCTAGTGGAAGGTGTCCCTGCCCATGGCAGGGGGTGGAACTGGATGAGCTTTAAGGTCCCTTCCAACCCAAACCATTCCAGGATTCTCTGAGTTACTCCACACCCTCCTCCTCCAGAAGGGTGCTACCTCTTGGTCTGCTCACACTTGTGAAGTTAAAGAGGTCCCAGACCCAAAAACACCTCTGAGGGCTGTCAATTGTAAGAACTCGGGTGTTACTGAATTTACCAGCACCCAGTGCCAGCTCCTCCTAAAAAGGGAATTGCACAGACAGGTGTTTCATTTACCTTCCTGCTCTGCTGAGGCCCCCCCAGCACAGCCCTGCTGCAAAGAGAAACCTCAGGGAGCACTTCCAGCTGAATCCACTTCCCTTCCTTCCCACTCCTGCAAGCAGCAGGTGGGTTTGGTCACTGACCTCTCCAAACCTTCAGATCCCTTCCCCTCTCTAACCTGCCTCTCAGACAGCAGCTGCTTTGCCAGGGACTTCCCAGGCTCTGCCTGCTGCTGGAAACCCCCTTCAAGAAAAGAAGAGGAGGGCTGTTAAAAGCAAAGGGAGTGGGGGAGAAGGGAGGGCACACAGAAGGACACTTCCCATCTGCCTTGCTCTGCCTGTCCTCCTTCCACAGGGGGAGATCCTCAGGGAAAGCATCTCCCCTGCTTGCACCAGGCACCACCCTCACCTCAGCACCGCTGCACACCCCAAATCATGTTCCTCTCCAGCCCATCCACAGGGTCCTTCACTCTCCCACCCCTCCCTTTCCACCCAGGAGGGGAACAAGCCCTCAGCTCACACAGCTGCCCTGAGGCAGGAGCCACAACCAGGGAGTGACCGCTCCCCTGACACCTCAGGACAAGGTCCCTGCCAAAGGATTTGTTGCTTAACCCAGCAGGAATGAAAGGGTTACGAGTAAAAGGGTGAAACACATCCCACAACCGGGGAATGTCAAGGAATGTCAAACTGTCACAACGGCATCAGCCCTTTCCTCAGCGAGTCTGAGCCTCAGAATCGCCGCGTCTGGGAACAGAAATCATCTGTCACAGTAAATGGTTCCATCTTCAGAAAAGAGCCTGGAAGAGCAGCTTGGCACAGAGGCACTAAATTGTTTTCTGCTGTTTCTAAACTCAGGCTCTCAGAAGGGATCAGAAGGCAGCCCACCTTCCCTCGGGAGCACCCCAGCCCACCAGCCGGGTCACGGGGGAATCTGCCTGCTCACAACCTCTCTGTCTCAGACACACCAAGTAGCCTCCACCCCTCTAGTGTCAGGCGCTGTGTGGCATCTCCCCCGTGCTGGGACTGGAGCTGGAGCCCCAACACTGCTGCCAGCAACAGCCCAAGTAGGAATTCAAGCTGTCTCAAACCAGGCCCAGGTTGCTTGACTGTGCCCCAAGCAAAACCAAAGCAGAAATCCCTGGGGCCTGACTGCAGCCAAGCAGAAGTTGCATAATGAGCAGTTAAACTTTTCCTCTCCTGCACCTCTTCCATCACAAAGGGCACAGCCACCCTCCTGCCCTGTTCCTTCCAGCTCCAGTACTCAAATCCTTTCGGGTACCTCTCTCCAAAAGGTTTCCTCGCTCTGCACTGCAGAAACATTTTGGGGTCTCACTCCTCCTTCAGCCACTCCCAGGAGTTCCCCCTGCCCTCTCCTTTGGGAAAAATGCCACAAACAGTTCTACTCACCAGTCTACAAGCTCAGCCTCCTCCTCTGGCCCCAGCATTCGCACCCTCCCTTTATCCTGCAGCCCATCAGCCTCAATCATTCCCACCTGTAACTCACCCCACCCTTAACTGGATACTCATCTCACCTGTTACTGCTCCTGTTATCCCAGATCAGGTCTCCCACTCACCAGAAGGTCCCATACATTTGTCTTCTACCAATTCCCACCCCTCCAGCCACCACCAGCTCCCTTCCCACTGCCCCCTCCAGCCCCATCCCACCGAACACGCCACCGCCCTTGGGGACAGCGTTTGGTCCCTGATGTGGCCCGTTTATAACCCCAAATCCGGGATCAGAGAGCAGCAGCCTCCCCCCCAAAGAGAACACTAATCAGTTTTTCATAAGGAAACTGCAAAGTGAGCCACGGGAAACTCAGCAGTCTGGATTTACACACGGGGGAATATTGGAATCGCTTTCATTTTGACTGAAAGAGTCATAACCTCGCATTTCACCGAGAGCTGAAACCAAACTAGAAACAGAGCACGTGTCAAAACCATACAAAACTACAACTTCTGCATGGTTTTGATGCAAAATAATCTAAGCAGGCTGGCAGGCTACAAATTCTAACGATTCTGTGGACAAATCTGGGGCAAGTTTAGAATTTGTACCGTAGTGTGTTACATGTCAGTTTTGGTTTCACTGTAAATATTTTTTAAGTGGAGCACCAGTGGGCTCTGAGGAGGGCTCTCTGTGTTCTCAGTGCCAGAGTCAAACGAGTGGAGGCTGGAAACTGCTTTTACTGTTAAACATTTTAAGGTCATGTCGACTCCAGGTCCTGACTGGCAGTGT
Organism: Neopelma chrysocephalum; assembly: GCF_003984885.1. Lineage (NCBI taxonomy): Eukaryota > Metazoa > Chordata > Aves > Passeriformes > Pipridae > Neopelma > Neopelma chrysocephalum. The sequence goes on from NW_020897722.1 coordinate 1,894,833, forward strand.
TGGCACCCAAGGATGTCATCTCTCCCTCCAGTCCTGCTTCTGCATAAGGCAAAGAGTTCCTCCCTTGAATAGCTGAGCTCACAAGCTCACAAGAAAAAGAATGAGCACCTCCAACCAGCTCTGCTGAGAGGCACCAACCTTGTGGTGTGAGCAAACCCTCCTTCCAGCTCCACCAGCACCGGAGCTCCAACATCACCAACACCATCCAGCCATCAGCAGCAGGGTCCCACCAGTAAAGCAGGAGTGGAAAACAAGAAAATCATGGAATATCCTGAGCTGGAAGGGACCCACAAGGACCATCCAGTCCAACTCCTGGCCATGCACAGGACACCCCAAGAGTCCCCACCACGTGCCTGAGAGCATTGTCCGAACAACATCCTAACAGCTGGAGCCAGATGGCCACCAAAACACCACCAGAATTCCTACAGCTCCCAATCCATTCAATGCTGACTGTAGTATGATCATTTGCCTTGGGATACAACTGGAATATCCACATAGATGTGACCCCTGAGCATCTGACAGACATAAACACTACATGGAATTTTGGGCAGGATGTAACTGGTGACCTCTCAGACAGGCTCAGAGTCGTTGGATCACTCATATGCTTAAGTCATTTCACTCCTGGAGACCCAGTCCCATTCCCACAATTTATTTCACAACCAACATATAACATTCCGCTTTCCAGAATCCAGAACTCCACAGAACCCACAGGACCACCGAATCCAGCTCCTGGCCCTGCACAGGACACCCCAACAACCCCACCACGAGCCTGAGCCTCCTCGAGCTCCGGCAGCCTCGGCTCTCCCCAGGTCACATCTCGCCCATCCCTGAAGCTGCGCGCACACACACAGGTACCCGAGACCCCGAACCGAGCAGTAACGGGGTGACAGGCAGGCGGGGCTCCCCCCGTCCCATCCATCCCCGCATCCCTTCCCGGCGGGACGGGGGGCGGACCCGGGGCGGGGTCACAGCGCCCGGGGGTCCGCGCCGGCCCCGCGCATCGCACCGACCCACGTGGAGCACCGAGAGCCCCCCGGCACGGCACGGGGGGGGTCCCGCTGTCCCCGGCGCCCACCGAGGACGGGGGACACAACCCTGGGATGGGGACAACCCCGGAGTTCCACGTGGCTCCTCGCGGCGCCCCCCGCCCGCCCCGGGGGCACTCACGGTACATCAGGGCGATGCAGCGCAGCAGCACGATGCGGGTCAGCCAGAAGGTGCCCGGAGGTGGCGGCGGCGGGGGCGGCCCGGCCGCGGCGCCCGGACCGGGGGGCTCTGGGGTGTCCCCGGGGGTGTTCCCGGGAATGTCCCCGGGAATGTCCCCCCGGGCCGCCCCGGCCCCCCCCGGCCGCCGCCGCCGCGGCCCCGCGCCGGGCGCCGCCATGTCGGAGCCAGCGAGCATGTGCGGGCGGGCGGGGCCGCGCTGAGGGGAGCGCGGAGCGGGAGGTCGGGGAGGGAGCCTGGGAAGGGAGCGGGGGGTTTAATAAAGGTAAAACGGGAACAAAGCGGCCGGCGGAGGGGCTGGAGCGTCCCTCTGTCGGCGCGGAGAGGGGAAGGCTCGGACGGGATCCCGTCAATCCGCGCAAATATCTCCGAGCGGGCTCAGGGGACGGTGCCGAACTCCGCTCGGTGGTGCCCGGTGGCGGGACGAGGAGCGATGGCCACAAATTAAAACACGAGGATTTTTGCCCCTGCCTGAGGAAGGACTTCTTTCCATGGAGCGCTGGAACAGCTGCCCAGAGGGGTCGTGGAGTCTCCCTCTCTGGAGACATTCCAACCCCACCTGGACACGTCCCTGTGTCACCTGCTCCAGGTGACCCTGCCTGGGCGATCTCCAGAGATTCCTTCCAACCCCAGCTATTCTGGGATTCTGTGGCTCCAGAGCCCTGTGCCCGTCTCCTGTCAGGGGCTCAGGATGCTCCATCCCATGGATGCTGCACTGGCTGCAGCCCCTCAGCTCACCTGGCTCATCCCCGAGGAACATTTTGAGCTAAATTCCTCAGGCTTTCCTCATGGAATCACAGAATGGTTTCAGTTGGGAGGGACCTTAAAAACAGCTCAGTTTAACCCCCTGCCACGGGCAGGGACACCTTCTACTCTCCCAGGTTGCTCCAAGCCCCATCCAACCTGGCCTTGGACACTTGCAGGGATCCAGGGGCAGCCACAGCTTCTCTGGGCAACCTGTGCCAGGGCCTCCCCACCCTCACAGGGAAGGATTTCTCCCTAATATGTCATCTAAATTCTCTACTTGTGCTGCTGCCATGATTTTTACTTCAAATAATCTATAGCTGTCAAACACTTGGCTGCGTTGAGTTCATAAGTGGTATTTTTTGTCAAAACCGCTTTAATAAAGTGTCCTCATCAGCGACTGATGAGCACGGGCATGTAAACGCCGCCTTGCTAACCCGTTCAGTGGCCACTGAGAAAGTATCTGCTGTCAGGTGTAACATTATTCAACCCTCCTCAGCCTCTAAAATGGTCTCTTCTAAATGCCCCTTTTGTTTTTCCCGTTTCCCATCACTGCTGCTCGCATTGTTCTCCTCAGAAAAAAACCCTACATAATGGTGCATTGTATAGGGAAGGAAAAATCAGCTATTTGTTAAAGGCCTCTGGTAAACTGCAGTTTCACTCTCCCATTGGATTAGCCACGAGGCTTGGGGTGGAGAAACTTAAATAGATGTAAGCTAATGGTTTCCTCTGTGGGGTCTTTTACAGCAAATTCCACGTTAAATGGAAATGTCTGTAAAACAAACTGGATAATTGAGGAAATTACTGAGGAAGAGCAGAGGGTTTAGGCTAAAGATTTAGCAAAAAGAGAAGGAATGATGGGAGCTGGGAAGGGAACGCTGGGCTGGGTGGGTTTTCATCGCTGAGGAGATCTGCCAGATGCACAGGTTGGGGTGGTGCCAGGCACAAACACCAAACTTGGGGGACATCACGTGTCAGCAGCACCTTTCAACAAGACGTGCTGCAAATCTTGAGCCTAAAACCAGCAGAAATGTGTTGTTACCAAAAGGGACCGATCCAGTTCTCGTAAGAGGCAATGGAAGCCTTTCCTGGCTTTACTGAAAGATGATTCAAGCTATAAAAGAAAACACGTGACAAACCAGTTGACTGGGACATCAAACGACCTCTCTGTCCCATGTCCCAAATCCCTGCTGGGCCCCAGCTCTGTGAGGACCATCCCCTGCGGGGGGGTTTCTGCTCCCTCATCTCTTTACCGTTGACTTTTATTCTCAGGTTGCCGCTTTCCCTCTTTTCCAAGCGAGGCACCAGCAAAGGAAACAGTGTAAACCCCGAGCAAATGAGGCAAAGAAGATATTGAAGAGCCTGGGAGGCTCCAAGGGAGGGCGATTCATGAATGCCAGGCGGGCAGGGGCATCATTGATGCTCATCCTCATTCAACGACCGGCGGCCGCCGCGTCCCCCCGCCCGACCCTATTTTGCTGTGTGTTCCAAACAGCTGCAAAAAGTGCCACAGGGAAACAAGCCCTCACTGTGCCAGCCCCCAGCAGCTGTCCCCACCAGCACCTCAACCCTGCTGTCCCTGGCACCCTAAATTGCTCTGTGTTCATTCAGGTCTGGCCTTTCGCCCCTCTGGCTGCCAGGAATCGGGTTTAAAGGAAAACAGAGAAAGGGAATGCAAGCAGAAATAACTCGTTTGTTAAAGCAGCACTAACGTTTGGGGGCTCCTCTAAAGAGAACATACATTCAGTTATGGATAATGCAGTTATACACCGTCCCACTGAGCCTTCAGCTGCGTCTGCTAAATGAGAGATGGGGATCTCACAAAGAATTTGGGAGCTTCCTTCCAGTAGTTAAAGATTTTTCCAGCGGTAATAATTTTTTCCTTTAAAATCACCGCTCTTTCCCTGTGGAACTCTGATCTTTAACTCCAGGGTTAGCAGGATTAAGGCTGAAAAGGATTTTCAGAGGAAGAATTACCTTTTTTTCTCTCCTGTATTTGTACAGGATAATGAGGAGGTGCTGATTCAGAAGAGGGATTCCTAGGCGGTACCACAGGACAAACAATTAATAATCACAGTAATCATAATGAATCCTAATAATCTCCATTATTTTGAAAAGATGCCATCCAGGCTGTGCTGTGCAGGAGGAAATCCTTTGCCAACAGCTCACCTGGTCTGGTCTTGCTGTGTAACTCACGTGTGGGGATTGATCCTGCAAAAGCATTTTTGTGCTGCTATTTTAGAATATTTGAATAAAAATAACATAATGACATTGAATGTCCTTTTTCTCTGATGTCTGCTGCCATGATGAAACCTAGAAAGGGGCTTAGGAATCCTGTGCACTCCTCTCCACTTGCATTTCAAGCACTGCCAAGTCCACCACTCGCCCAAGTGATGTCTACGCAGGCTTTGGATGAGACAAGGCTCATTTGATGTGAACAGAAGACAAATTTTGGACCTAAACTGACCTGCAAGGAAAGGAGCCATATAAATTTAGCCTTAAAATTCCATGAGCAGACACTGGTGGTGTGCTGGAGCCTTCCCAAGCACACGGTGTAGAATGGGACCCACCACTATTGTCCACCTCGAGGGCAAAGTTCTTCAGCTCTTCTGCTGCTATTTTAATTGAAGTGAGTAGAAAGTTACCACAGGTCTTTTTTTTTTTTTTAAATCTTCTTTTCAGATATCAGGAGCTTTCCTGAAAAGGCTTGAGCATTGTTTCACAGCAACCTCTGAGCTGCCACTTTCTCTGGGCAGAGCATTAATCCTGCACATGTCAGAGGCTTATTTTAACACCACGCACAGGTTTTACTCTTATCTGATCAGGGCTCGTTTTTTCTCCCCCTGTAAAGACTCTTTCTATTTGCTCTTTGGAATTCCCATGTAAAACCTGCTGGCAGTTCAAAGGGGGCCAATTTTTGATAAATGAGAACTTTACCTCTTGTTCAGATTAAGGATAAAGCGCAGCTTTGGGCTGGGCCTACACCCAGCCAAGGGAGGAGCACGGTCTGTGGGTCCATCACAGAGCACATCCGTCGTGTCCAGTGGTTCCCACGTGCTCTCATGCTCCAAAAATGCCTTCCCACTTTTCCACTGAGGAGGAAACTTCTCCTCCCTGGCACTAGCAGGGCTCTGCCTGCTCTGAAGCCAATGCACACACACTCGTATCCCTGTGTAAGGAATGGGTATGGAAGAGAGGAACTGGGATGGGAGGCCAGGCCACCTCCATCCCAGAGGGATTCTGAGGGTTCCCAAGTGACACAGTGATGGGGCCAAGCAAGCAGACCTCATATTGAGTGCCTGATTCCCAGAAACACTGGTGTGAGCTGGCCAGGAACTTTATTGGAGGCCACAGCAAACTCTAAAGAAAATGAAGGAATATTCCAAATATCAACCTCTTTTGTACCCACCCTGCCAGGAACAGCTGGCTCTGCTCCACAAAATCCTCTCTAAACATATCCCACCTCTGTTCCACCAAATCCTCTCCAGACATCCCCCACCTGGGTGCACTCTGAAGGCTCCATCAGGGGCAACAGGAACCTCGGCTCTTCCCTCCCAGATCTGCACCCTCTCCCTGGGAATCCTGCTGTCAGGGCCTGCCCTGCAGCGTCCTGGGGCAGGACAGGTGACCCATCCCGTGGGATCACTGCAGGACCTGCCCTGCAGCTCCAGCCTTCGCCCATCCCTGGGCAAACATCGCTGGGCCTCTGTCACACAAAAATTGAACGGGAGACCCCACAAGACAAACAGCCCCACTCGAACCCACTTGCTCTCCCAGCATTCTCTCACTCCGTGTCATGGATCAGTGAACTTCTCAGGAAGTTTCCTGGGTGCTCCAGCTGCCCCCTGTCCTCTTGTCCTCGGTGTGTGAGGCAGGACGAGGCCTCTCCCTGCGCCAGCTCAGCTGAGAACGGACACAGAGAGACACCAAAGGGCTTGGGCAGCATCTCAAACCCAGACGTGCAGCAGGACACGTTCCCTGCTCCGCTCCCAGGCACGGCCTCTTCCCTGTCCCCATCTCTGCAGCAAGAGGAAGCAACTCCCGAAAGTTGTCCTCCTCCTACCTGCGCTGGACAAAGAGGAATTGAAGTGTGTGGGCTGGGAAATGCAATTCCCCTCCTCGAGCAGAGCTGGAGAGCCCTGAAAGGCAGCAGCAAGCGGGGAGAAAACCAAAGTCTCTAATTCCTGCTGTCCTTGGGGGCTTCTTTTGCAGGAATTTGACTGGGAGTTGGAGGCAGGGAGCAGAAAACAGGGGCTCTTGTTTTCATTCCTGCCTCCGTGGGTTTGCCCCAGCGCTCCGAGGATCCCACAAATCCCTTCCCAAGGATCCCACAAATCCCTTCCCAGCCTCAGTCCTGCAGCGAGGGCCGGATCTTCCGAGGAAGGTGCTCCAGAAGGAGAGGCTGGCTTGGAAAAGCTGGACTAAAAATAGTGATTATTGCTTGACTCAGCCACCACTAAAACACTGAAATTCTGTGAGTCAGGTAAATCGTAAGGCACAGTTATTAAAGAGCTGTGAGAGCCCAACAAGTCAGGATTTATAGGAATATACATTAATTATATGTCACATGAGGGGGAAAAAAGATTTTGCCAAGTGTCCAACAGCCCTGCAAAGCCACTGGGCTGAAGCCCAGGGAAACAAACTCTTCTCCAATCTTATTAAGCTTTGGAGAAAAGTTAAATTATTCCTCATTTGCAAGTTCAACTTATTTATTTTGCCTTGAGCCTCAAAATAATATTTTTTAAAAGACACTTTGTAAAATTATACTTAAAATAACTTTGTCAGGAGGTAACTCACTTTGTGACTCTGCAAACCGAAAGCTAAAATCTGGAGAAACTACTAAATATGGAAAATAGAAATTCTCTAAATAAAATAAAATCAAATCCTTCTATGCACTTTAAGAGAATATATGAATTTTCACATAGAAAGCAGATGGATGTTCAGGCACATTTGAACACAGTGAAATTCAAAGCATACGCTTTATTTATTATTATACATTGCAGTAATAAAACAAAACACTCTGAAATCATCACATTCTTATTACTTTTTAAATTCTGGAATAGTTAAAGCCCAATTTCTACATTTTCCCCTACCAATCTTGTACGTGCACCCTCTTTTTTCCCGGGGGCGGGGAGCAGCGGATAAAACTGGAATTTGGGGAGTTGCTTTTTTTTTTTTCTCTCCAGAGTCGCAATTAGAAGGCTGAATTCCGCGGATAATTAGAATCAAATGCTCCAAATAAACGCTGCAAAAGCAGGGCTCGCTTGGAGAGGAGCAGCTTAAGCCGATGGGGGAGATTTTAGGGGTAACCCCTCCTTCCCCCGCACCCAAAGTCTCACCCCGAGGTGCCGCATCCTCCTCCGGCCGGGACCTCCCGGGAATGCTGCGGGGAGGGAGCAGAGGAGAGTCGGGCGAGGGAACACGGAGGGTCTCGTGTCGCTTTTTTCCCAGCGATTCCCGATTTCCTCCGTTATTTGCCCCTTGGAGGCAGCGGGAGAGAGGGAAGCGACGCGCTGGGGGCTGCGAGGAGCGCACGGCGGCCCGGGGGGACCCACGGGTGGCTCTACCCCCCTGCCACGCACCGATCTCCCCAAAAAACCCTGGAAAAGGGGCTTCGGGAGTAACCGGCTGTCCCAGGGCACGCACCGGAGCCTCCTCGCAGAGGGACTCCGCGGTCCCCTCCCGCACCCCGCTCCCCGCTGCCCCCCAAACCGGGCGGTCCCGGTAATTAAACACACAATTTGCTGGAGCGTAAAACACATCCCACCGTCGGGGGGTCCCCGTCGGTCCCGCGGCGCGGTGAAGCCCCCGGGCAATTCGCAGCGGAAAAAATAACCCCACGGAGGAGCCGAACGAGGGGAGGCGGAACGGGGGAGCCGGAGCAGGGCCGGGCCAGGCCGGGCCGCGTCTCAGCCGCCTCTCGCCGCCCGGTGCGGTCCGTGGAGCCCCGGGCGGGACCCCCGTGCGGGGCCGGCGGCGCGCGGGGTGTGCGGGGCGGGGCGGGCGGCGACCCCCGCGGGCGGCGGGGCCCCGCCCCTTATGCAAATCACCCCTCGCCCCGGACCAATGGCGAGCGGCGGCGGGGGCGGAGCCGCGCGCGCTCCCCTTAAAGTAACTTGTTGCCAGGGGCCCCGCTCCGCACTGGAAGTGGAGCGCGGGGCAGCGCGGGGGCCCCGGCGGCGGCAGCAGGACGGCGTTGGGGGGCCTGCGGGTTTTGGGCTGAATTTTGAGCTTTTTGCGTCTCTTTTTTTTTCCCTCGAATTTATTGGGGTTGGGTTTTCTTTTGTCGCCCTACCGAGGAGCGCGCGCGGCGGCCGCCGCCGCCGCCTCCCCCCCTCCCTCCCTCCCTCCGCTCCCCCGGCCCGGCCCGGCCGCGCCGCTCTCGCCGCTTCTCCCACCCCTCTCCCTTTCCCCCCTTTTCCCCGATGCTCAACATGACCGAGGAGCACGACAAAGCGCTGGAGCCGCCGTGCAGCCCCGCGGGCACCACCAGCTCCATGTCGCACGTGGACTCGGACTCGGACTCGCCGCTGTCCCCGGCCGGCTCCGAGGGGCTGGGCTGCGCCCCCGCGCCCGCCCCGCGCCCGCCGGGCCCCGCCGCGCTGGGCGCCAAGGTGGACGCGGCCGAGGTGGACGAGCGCTTCCCCGCCTGCATCCGCGACGCCGTCTCGCAGGTGCTCAAGGGCTACGACTGGAGCCTGGTGCCGATGCCCGTCCGCGGCAACGGATCGCTCAAGGCCAAGCCGCACGTCAAGCGGCCCATGAACGCCTTCATGGTGTGGGCGCAGGCCGCCCGCAGGAAGCTGGCGGACCAGTACCCGCATCTGCACAACGCCGAGCTCAGCAAGACCCTGGGCAAGCTCTGGCGGTGAGTCCCGAGCCCGCATCCCCCCCGGACGGCTCTGCCTCCTGCGTGCCTGGATCCCCCCTCCCGCCGCTTCTTTAAAACCCTTTTCCTGCGGTGGTTTTATTAATCCTTTTTTTTTTCCTGCGGTGTTTTTATTAATCTTCGTTTTTTCCTGCCCACGGGAAGCGCTTCGAACTGAATTATAACCCTACCTCTCTACCCCCCGAGCATCCCCGCACGCTGCGAAGGACGCGCCGGTCCTTGCTCCGAAAAATGCCCCCCGAGCAGCGGCTTGGACACCCTCGGTCCCGCCCCAGCGCTGTGCCACACGTGGATTTTCCCTGCTCCATCACGGAGACTCAGATCTAGGGCCCTTCCCTTGCCTGGCTGGGATTTCCCCCATCCCCAGGCAATGAGACTTTTTTTTTTTTAATTACTTATTTTATGGCTTTTTCTAATATTTTTTTTTCCTCTTGGCTTGCTTGGTGCTTAACGAGCTATAAACGCAAATAACCATTTTTAGCAGTTACTTTAATGAGCTTCCTGATTTCCCTTCTTATCTAATCAGTGCTTCCCACCGATGCAAACTTTTATTTGCTGGGTTACATCCCATCTCTGCCTTCCAAGGCTCTGCCCCGAGCCACGTTTTCCCGCGTGCTGTATCCCATCGTGTCTGTCCCTAACTCCCATCTTTCCTGCGATGCTCCTGCTCCTATTTGAGCCTCTCCAAGAGTTTGCAAAGAGAGACCTGGGCGAGGGGGAGAACTTGGAAAGCAATAATCCCGTCGCTGGTGCCTTCGGGGTTTCTTTGTAAGCACCAAACAAAGCTGGAGATGTTTGTCGCGGTGAGGGGGGTGGCATTTGTAGGACAAACATGGGAATTATAGTTGGGAAAGGCGTTGAAAATGGGGAAAGGGGATTTTGTTTTGCCCAGTTATCACTATCTATAGTGGCAAGGGTTTTCATGCCTCTATATTTGGTATTTTAATCTATTTTTTGCTGTGGATTTTAGCTGTTTTTTGCCACAGCAAATTCATTTTGTATTAACTTGCTGATTCCTCAAATCAGTGTACGGGAAGTGGGGATGTGCGAGTCTGAAAACAGACTGAAAACTCTTCAAGGAAAAGATACTAATTTTGGATTATTTTTTTTCCCCTCTCTCCTTATTATTAAAAAAAAAAAAAAAAATCCACACCGAACCAGTTTATTGAGTGAAAACGAGAAACGTCCCTTTGTGGAAGAAGCCGAGCGGCTCAGGGTGCAGCACAAAAAGGATCACCCGGATTATAAATACCAGCCCCGGAGGAGGAAAAGCGTGAAAGCCGGGCAGAGCGACTCCGACTCCGGAGCCGAGCTCAGCCACCACGGCGGGACGCAGATCTACAAGGGGGACAGCGGGCTGGGGGGCATGGCCGATCCCCACCACCACGGGGACCACACAGGTAAAGGGCCCTGAGGGCGAAATATCCGCGCGTGTTGGGTTGGTTGTTGGGTTGGGATGTGAACCCGCTGGCGGGCACGGGCTCATCCGCCTCCCTGCATGGATGTTGGTAGGACTGGGACCATCCCAAAGCAGGAGTTGAGGTGTCGCGCCAGTTTTCTGTAGGAAACGCTCCCAGAGCCCGCTGTGCCGTAGGAAATCCCCAAAGCGCATGGTCCCGTTTCCCTGGCTGGTCCCGGAGCGGGGAGAATTAATTGCGAGCTAATAAGGGTTAATAATCAGGGTGCCTGGGGAGCGGTCCCGGAGCTGAGCTTCCCCCGCAGCCCCGAGTTCCCCCCGGAGCGGTGCGTTGGCTCCGGGCGCGTGTTGACAGATTCCAGGAGGATTGCGAACGTCCTGCAGCCTCAGACGCGTCTGTGCTCTCGCCCAGCCTGGCTGGGGATCCTGGGGCTGCTCTGCCTCTGGCACAGCCAGGCTGGCTTCAGGCTGCCCACAGGGAGAGCGTGAGCAGGGCCCCTGCAATCCACCCCCGGGTTCTGCTTCCCGGGTGCAGGGCAGTTCGTGCAGCCGGGGTGTCCTGCTGTGTCCCAAAACGATGCTGATGGGCACAGAGCATTCCCTGGCTTCTCCTTCCCGCTGTGAGCCATCACCCATTTTTTACCATCATGCCACGTTTTACCCCAGGGAGGACATGGTCCCTGGCGTGGTTGCAGGGGGACATCACCCACCTCCGACACAGGGCTGTAGGTTTAGATCCCCCTTGCAATAAGAGGTAGGAGAAATGCCTTTTTTCTTAGGAGTCCTTGAAAGAATTGTGTGTCTTGTGGTCACTCTTTAAACCTTGCTGTCCCTCCGTCCCCCAGGCCAGACCCACGGGCCGCCTACCCCACCCACCACCCCCAAGACCGACCTCCACCACGGCGGCAAGCAGGAACTGAAGCACGAGGGCCGGCGCCTCGTGGAGAGCGGCCGCCAGAACATCGACTTCAGCAACGTGGACATCTCGGAGCTGAGCAGCGAGGTCATCAACAACATGGAGACCTTCGACGTGCACGAGTTCGACCAGTACCTGCCGCTCAATGGCCACGCGGCCCTGCCGGCCGAGCACGGCCCCGGCGCCGCCGCCTCCTACGGCGCGTCCTACTCGCACTCGGCCGCGGGCGCCGGCGGGGCCGCCCAGGTGTGGACTCACAAAAGCCCGGCCTCGGCGTCGCCGCCGGCAGCAGAGCCGGGCCAGCAAAGGCCCCACATCAAGACGGAGCAGCTGAGCCCCAGCCACTACAGCGACCAGTCCCACGGCTCCCCCGCGCACTCCGACTATGGCTCCTACAGCGCCCAGGCCTGCGCCACCACCGCCGCCAGCGCCACGGCTGCCGCCTCCTTCTCCAGCTCCCAGTGCGACTACACGGACCTGCAGAGCTCCAACTACTACAACCCCTACCCCGGCTACCCCTCCAGCATTTACCAGTATCCCTATTTCCACTCGTCCCGCCGGCCCTACGCGACGCCCATCCTCAACGGCCTGTCCATCCCGCCGGCGCACAGCCCCACCGCTAACTGGGACCAGCCGGTCTATACGACCCTGACGAGGCCTTAAAGGATGTGTGGGGCCCCTCCAGGGCTTCCCAGAAATGTGCACTAATGAAGGAATGAAGAGGAAGAGCGTGGAGTGCCGCGATAAGTTTCCAAAGTGCCTCCTGAGCCACTGGGAACTCTGCTCGTTGTGACTGGACGTCCCCTTGCTTCGAAACTCTCCAAAAGGACAGAGCTCTATTTTTCTTCGATGAATATGATTTAAAGTATTAAAAAAAAAAAAAAAAGGACGAAAATGATCCCCCCCCAAAAAAAAAAGCAAACAACAAAGAGGAAAAAAAAAAAAAAAAAACAAAAGCAAAGGACCGTCGATGCCTTTTGAATAAATGAAGGACCATTCGACTCCTCTGTGAGGACTGAACTGAACTTCCTCGGAGGGGAAGGTGACAAGTGCAAAAGTGGAGCAGGGGGGTGGGAAAAAGGGGGAGAGAAAACAACGGGGAAAAGCTGTTTGAGATTTTAAGGGTCTATTGCAATGTGAGGAACGGACCAACCTTGAGGGCAAGAACTCACTGGGACCAACAGGGATGAACCCCGAGAACTCGGCTATTCCATGGAACACTCCCGTGGGAACAAACCAGTCTGGTGGGACCAACCAATTAAATGTCTGAAGTGTTTTTGTTTTTTTGTTTTGTTTTTTTTTAGTCAGGAGTTCTTCTAAGCAAGGTTTGGCTGTAATTAACATTTTGTTTTGTTTTTTTGGAAGCTTAAAACATTTTTTTTTTTGGTTTGTTGGGTTTTTTTTGAAATCTGTTAAATATGTATTTATGTTCTGTATTATTTTGTCGTTTAATTAATGAAGTAATTTTTGTGCAAGGAAAAAAAAAAGTAGAATTTTAAAAGATTTTAAAGATGGGGGAGGGAACATAAAAAATAGTGGAGATGATACAATAAAATGGTGTTATGAGTCTATAGATTTTCGTTGGTTTTTGGGTTTTTTTCGCATTTGGAACCGCTGCAACAGTCGTGTTGGAGAGAGGGACTGAAGGAATCTGCCCATTCCAGGCAGACCTGGGATCTCAAATGGGAACATGAAATAACGAGGGGGAGGGAAATTACTAATTCAATTGGGAGGCTAAAACAATGGCTAAATGGGGCAGGTGATTTTTCTGGTTACCTGCTTTGGGGTGTTAAAATTGGATTTTTAAGGCATTGCGGAGTCTTCGAAGGCTTTCAGCACCAGGACTACTTTATAGGAAGGTGTAATTTAATGAGAAATTATCAACTTCTGCTTTAATTTTGGCTTCTAGGGACCAGATATCATCCATCAAGCTGTGAAACTAAAATCTCCTCCACTAAAAAATGTTTAGGTACTTAGTTTTTAGACTAATATTTCATTGATATATCTCTACTTCTTCCATTGTATGCTGAGCATATAATAACCGTCTATTTTATGGTAACTTGTGCCTTTAAAACCTTTGTAAATCTAAACCCACATTTCAGAGGTTATTCATCTTTTTACCTTTTCTACGTTTCCTACTCTTTTTTTCTAAAAAATATTTTTTTGCATATTTCCTTTTGGGGGGTTGCGGGGGCGGGGGAAAAAGACAAAAAAAGCTCATTTTTATGCAATCTATTTTTCTGTATAAAGTTTGAAAGACTTTGCCTGTTACTGATCTGTTCTCTTCACTCGCTTCTGACTAAGCAATGCTAACTTTTGTACAGATCCATTTGATAAAATTAAAAATTGCTTTTTATCAAGGACGTGTTCTGTTTTCTTTCTGCTTGAGCCTCTTTCTGTGCTGAGACAAAATGGGGAGAACAGCCCGGAAAGAGACGGATTATTTGGAATAAAATATTTTGGTTAAGGGTTTCTTTTCCTTTTAGTCTTGTTGTTTTGGGTTTTTTTTCCTTGCTCCTTTTCGCTCTACTTTAAAAGTGCCTTAGTATGAGATTTTTTTTTTAAATATATATATTTATTTCATTTTTCCTTCAAGAAGGGTATTTCCATGCCCGTAATCCCAAGGATTTTTTAGGATTTCAGTGAGACTGCTCACATGAGGATGGGTTTGCAAGGTCAGCCTGCGTGGTTTTGGTCCCAGTTGATTTTCTTCTGTAGAGCACGTAGGAATTTTACAGTCAGAAATTCAGCTTTCTGGTTGGTGAGCCCTTGTAAATACCTCTGAATTATGAGAGCAACAAAATTACATGTTGCATGTCATGGTTGGTTGGTTTTTTCTTTTTAAAATACAGCCATTGAAATAGTTACATTTGCGACTTTTATTTTGTTTTCTTACATAAACGTCAAGTTGCAGTTCGGTTTCACCAGTTTGGGGAGAAAAGGGGAATGAGGACTGTGAAGAAAAGGTCGGGATTTTAGGGAATTTCATCCTTCTGTGCCTGAGAAAAGCGCCTGGGACGTGGGTGTAGGGCAGCGCCGTGCAAAGGGCTTTAACGTGGGGGGGGAAAGAAATGTGCTGACAATTAATGAAGCTCCAGCCCATTAACAAAGTCTGGAGGGCAGAATCCCACGGCAAATGTGCCGTTTGCAGGCTCTGCCAGGAGGGGCTGTAAGGGGACACCATTTTCTCCGTGCTGGTTCACAGAACTCCTGGCAAAACGACTTTATTTCCACCCGAAGCCAAAGCTGCAGCGTAACTCCCTTCCCTCCCTTCCCCTCCTTCCAGTGACACTGCAACTTTCAAGGCTTGATCCTGATTTATGCTTGAAAAATTAGCTGTGTTTTGGCTCTGTGTCGAGGTGGGGTTTCATCTCCAAACTGGCACACTTTGGGGGGGGAAAAAGGAGCCAAAAAGTGGAATGGGAATGTGAGGATTTATCTTTGCTTTCGGCTCGATGGTCGATAGCGAAGCTTGGAGTGACTTCGCTGGGACATGATAAAGCAGAGTTAAAATATCTGCATGTGATGGACTTGTAAATCACCCCAAATAATGATATTAAAGTTTGCAAATCACCCAAAATGCTGAAGTTAAAGGTTGCACTGAAGCATCCCTGGCTCGTGGGAGAGCAGCACCCAGCAGGATGGATCCCGGTCACGGGCTTGGGGAACATCACTGAGCTCTTCCCTCTCTCCTTTTCCTTCTCCCAGTGTTTCCAGCAGCCCTGACTTCCCAGTGTGGCTTGACATCCAGTCCCTGTCCCATCCAGGAGCTGTGCTCTCCTCCCTTGGGACCCTGGCACCAGCCTGACCACGGCACCAAGGAATTGCACATCCCAAATAGGCAGCTTTTAATTCCATTTGCCTTCAGCCACACTTGGTTTTAGCTTTCTGTAAGCTCTGCAAAAATAGAGTTAGTTTTCAGTAATATTGGAAGAAACTAATTAATATACAATATAGATGTGTGTTATAATATATAGCATAGATTTATCACAGCATTGGAGTTGGAAGGGACCCACAAGGATCATCAAAATCCAACTCCTGATTATAGATATCAGAGATTATATTGTGTGGTGTGGTGACATAAGGCTTGGAATCACAGAATCATGGAATGGTTTGGGTTGGAAAGAACCTTAAAGATCCCCCCAGTCCCACCCCCTGCCATGGGCAGGGACACCTTCCACCAGCCCAGGTTGCTCCAAGCCCTGTCCAACCTGGCCTTGGACACTTCCAGGGATGAAGTGTTGGAGACCCCTTTGCAGCTCCTGAAAGCAATTCCAGTTTGAGCCGGGAATGCTGACTGGTGATTTTTATTGCCCTCCGAGCTCTGGACACTCACTATGTGTTTTTGGGATCCTCACTGTGTGTTTTTTGGGACACTCACTGTGTGTTTTTGGGACACTCACTGTGTGGTTTTGGGGTCCTCCTTGTGTGTTTTTGGGGTACTCACTGTCCGTTTGCTGGTGAGTAAAATCCAAAGCCACTGCAAAATGGATGTTCAGGAAGGTGCCAGGCAGATAAAATGCTCCGACCTGGATAAGCCAGTGCTAAACCCCAGGGATTTGGGTGAACTGGACATTCCCAAGAGCCCCAGCAGTTCATTCCCTACACCCCAATTTCCCCTGAACGACTCTCCTGTTCCATTTCCCGGGGAGAAAAACTCCGGGTGGGTTTCTGCCCAAAGAAGAGCATTTCGATCAGAAATGAATGCTGGGTGCACAGATGCATTTCCCTGCCCCGTCCTTCCCTTCCATTTTCCATGCCTGCAGCACGAGAAGTGCTTTTCCATGCTTTTCCTGGGCTCCTCCTGCCGTCAATGGCACCATTGTGTGCCCGGGCCCGGCGCTGGTGGCTCTTGTGTTGGCGTGAATCTGGAATGTCTCTGCAAAGTCAATGAGATCAGGTGAAACCAAGGCCGCCTTTTGACCCCTGGCTGTCAACAAAAAAGGCTTCTCAAGATAATTGCAGGAATACACGAGCGATAAAAAAGTTCCCCTATTTTAGTTTCGGAGCGGGGAATAATGGACGTCGCTGTTTAGCTGGATTGCTCAGACAGTGGTGGTTAGGAAGAAAGAGGAAATTAATTTTATAGACCGTATCCACATTCTTTCTGCGTGGTGGACAAAAAAAAAATGTCCCTTCCCGTCCTCCTCATTTTAATTTTTCCTGGAGTGATATCAAGTTTTGCTGCGAGTTTTTTACAAATCCGGTTGTAAGTTTGTGGCAAAGAAAATATTAAGTGGTGTTTCTAGGGCAGTGTTGGGCTTTAATAAACTTCCACGTGGGGATGTCCCTGATCCCTGTCCATGGATTGACCTCTTCCCTCTGCCACCTTTATCCTCCCAGTGCCAGGGCTGGATGCTCCTGGCCCCTTCCTACCTGTGGCCTGGGATTCGGAGGGAAAAAAATTAAATCTTAAATTAATACGACTAGAGATGTAAGTGCCATTTGGAATACAGGGTGTGGAGATGCCAGGAGGGCAGGAAAAGCTGTGCCAGGGGAGCAGATGCTCAGCCAAAGTGACCCTGGTAGGGCAGAGCTATGCCAGGGAGATTTTGGGAGCAGGAGCACCACGTGTGAGCCCATGGGAAGGCTTGGTGGCCATGGGAAGGGCTTGGTGGCCACAGGAGCTGCTGGGTGACCCAAGGAGGTGCCCCTGCAGTGAACACAGCCTGGCACAGCCCCGGTCCCCACGGAGCCTGGATGAACCAGCCCTTTGGGAACGCTTTGAGGAAACTCCAATATTGCCTTATTTCCAGCCTCTCAGAGTGGGAGGTTGGATCCAACTGATTTAGGGCTCTGAAGGCAAATTCTTAAGCACAAATTGACCAAGGGCTCCAAGCTCCCTTTTTGGGAATGAGGGCAGGGAGTTCCCCATCAATTCCTGACCGTTCCATGAGGGACACAGGGAGAAACCCCAGCTCCCAAGTGACACGGCCTCACAACCGCCCTGCTCCTCCTTGGAGACCCTGCAGAGCCTCCACAGGGTTTTTTGGGAGTTTATCACATGACAGCTTAATTAACATGTAGAGGGGAGCTGCTCAGGACTGTGGGAGCCAGGGTGACCCAATCCAGCCCTGTTCCATCTCCTCTCCCTGCCCAGCTGAGCCGGGGCAGTGTCGTTTTAAGTTCACTTTCTGCGTGTCACAGGCAGGAATTCGGGATGGCACCAGGCAGGAATTCGGGATGGCAGAGGCAGCAAAGGCTGAGGCTTGGGGAGGGGAAGCCATTTCCCAAATGAGTCAGCAGGAGCTAAAAATAGTCACCCCGGAGCCCAAACCACAGAAAATGGTGCTTATCCCAAATTGCCTCGTTCCCCTGCCATCCTGCAAGGCCGGCCCACGCTGGAGCCGGGAGCTGCAGGGCAATCCCTGCCGAGGGGATGCAGTGGGATGCAGGGGCTGCTGCCTGATGGGGAACACAGGAATGACAGCCCTTCAGGCAGCCCAGGTGGCTCCTGATGGATGTCAGGCCATGGGGGGGGTCCTGTCACAGAGTGTTTGCAGATTCCAGCCCCAGGGATGTGGCCGGAGCAGCGGCGGGTTCTGTGGATGAAGTGGGAAGCGAGTTTATTCCTTTGCAGAACCTTGCTGCAGGAGGAGGGGGATTCCAGGCATCATTTTTCCAGAAAACCACGTCGTCTCTATTGAAAAACTCAGTTTTAACAGAGCTAAGAAAGCAAACCTGCTCATGGCTTCTACTGCAGCCGGGCACCAGGACAGCCACTGCCATGGGGTGGGACACATGTGGATGCCACCAGTCCAGGGACTGTCACCCAGAAGTAGTTTGTCACTTGGATAAACAAGGTGGGTGCTGCCAAAATCGTGGCTCTGCCCTCCCTGGGCTTGCAAGAGCCTCTGGTGTTGCTGCTGACCCCCATTAAGCCAGTCCCATATGGCCCCGGAGCTCAGCCACGCACAGCGTGTGTGTCCCTGGCTTAACTGCAGGGCTGCCTTTGACCTGGTTTAGGGAAGCCCGTGTTTCAAAAAACGCCAGTTGGACACACTTATTCTGGTCTAAAAGCCTCTTCTTTCAGTTTATCTTAAACCAATTAGGGATGAAAACCAAGCCACTCCTAATCCAAACTGAGAGGGTGTCCCCTCAGCTCCTCGTCACGGCTCCCGGGGCCGTGTTGGTTTAGGGAAAGCGATGCAAAGACGTTGGTGTGGCTGGGAAGGGATGCCCAGGGAGAGATGTGGAGCTGCACAGCTGTCCTGCCATGGCACCTCACCCCATCCCACCACAGCACCATAAACCCATCCCACCAGGGCACCTCACCCCATCCCACCCCTCTCCACAGCCTGGCATCGGCTCCTGCTCCCTGTATTTGTTTGTGGCTGTGTGCTCAGGCAATATTGTGACTGCCAGAGACGTGATATTAAAACATTTACCCAAAATACCTCTGCCTGCCTCTCCCCTCCCCTCTCTCGTCCCCCTCCTCCTCTTTTTCTCTCTCCTTTTTTTTTTTTCGTGCTGCGTGTTGAAATTCCCAGCGCAGGGATGGAGGGTCTTCACCCAGGAAAGGGTTAAGCATTTTGAAAGGTCTTGTTTGAGGTAGAGTGAATTTTAACCACCACACACATAACGAATGCGAAACAGCCTGAATTGCTGGTGAGGAGCCAAGAGCACAAGAGAGGAGCTGCTGAATTTTAATGATTCATTATTGCATGGAAGGCCTTTGTCTTCCTTTATCCGGTGCACAATAAAAGAATTAATTGGACAGAAAATGGCAGGGCAAAGAACTGACAAGTCATTAAGGGGCTCTGAATGGCTGATTAGGTGCACATTGGGGGTGGAATTTCAACTGCACTGTTTCAGCAAGGGCTCCGGAATAATAATGGCATGGCACAGTTTATATTTTGTATGCAGTACCAGAAAGGCCTTTATGTCGGCATTGTGGTGCTATTTATTATGCTGTCTATTTAGCCATTGTTGGCATTGTGCTTCCAATAAGAATGCACAAACAAAGTTCGGATTTTTTTTTTTTATTTTTTTTATTTTAACTTCGCCGAGGCAAAATAATTGGGAATCAGGATCTCGCTGCATGGATAGTTTTTTATTAATTTTTTGAGCAGGGCTTGTGTGTGTGTGTCTGTGTGTGTCTGTGTGTGTGTGTTCAGGAAAGGCAGTAAATATTTAGACTTGCCCGGAGTAGCCTCATTTAGCAGAAGGAAAAAGAACTAATAAACTTCTCCTGCTTTTCTCCCCCCACCCCGTCCCCGAGGAGCGGCGGGACCGGGAAAGCCTCGTGGAAGCAGCTGGAGGAGCCCCCGTGGTGGTGGTGGAGCCCCCCGGGAGCGCCAGGGGGGCTCTGGCCACTTCCCCAGCCCGACGGCGGGAGGATGCAGCCCCAGGAAAAGCAGCCAACTGGAATTATTGGTCGCTAGGAAGTTCATGGAACGTCTCGCACACGCATCCTTTGAGGCGGCTCCTGCCAAAGCCGCCTTGTTGTTGCTGTTGTTGTTGTTGTCGTCGATGTCAAGCAGTTGCCTGTTGGTTATAATACAAACCACACACACGGGAGGGGAAGGAGGAACAGCTGAAAAGCCCAGGACACCCATAGGTGTGATTTGGAGGAGGACTGGGCTGTTTTTCCTTATAAAAGGATAACAAACAGGAAGAGCCGTTTGCTGTCAGCTGCTTGGAAGTTTCAGGGGGGGAGAAAAGGCAACTTTAATGAGAATACAGGGGATTTTTGCCTTTCCAGTGATTCACTGCAGCCTGGTGGAAATAGAAAGCTGTCCTCCTCCTGGACCCAGGGATTCTCACACCAGGCATTGCATTTTTGACTCTGCTCTGAGCTCACCGAGGGTGACGTCACTTCTGACAAGCTCCGTCCTGTCCTCAGGCTGCCTCTGATACCAAAGGGAAGGTGCCTCCTCCTCTTCCCAGATCAGAGCTGTGAACATCCCTCTGCGTGCCCAGGGACCAGGAGCTGTGGGTGAACCCCTTATTTCCAAGGACTAGAGGAGCAAAAGCCACTGAGAATGGATTCACCTCATCCAGCAAAACCTGCAGCCGCCGGAATCCTCCTGCTGACGAGCTGGGATGGACTGGGAGGGACTGGTCCTGGCTCACATGGACTTCCCAGCTCTGCCTCCACATCCCAAGCCATGCCCCATCCCCATCGTTCCCCTCCTGCCCTGAAAACCTGGATCAGGGAGTTTTTAGCAGGATGAGCTCCCACACTCACATCCTTCAGCAAATGACCTCTCCTGTCCTGGCTGGAGGGAACAGGAGGGAGAGCTCGGTTTTCTCCTCCTCCACAGCCTTTGGTCCCTAATTTTCCTGTCTGGAATGTAAGGGGACAGAGGGAGTCTCGTTCCCACATGATGTCACTGGGGAGATGGCTTTAAACAATTTAGATCAGATCTAAGGAATAATTTTTTGGTAACGAGGGTGGTGAGGCCCTGGCACAGGTTGCCCAGAGAAGCTGTGGCTGCCCCATCCCTGGAAGTGTCCAAGACCAGGCTGGATGAGGCTTGGAGCAACCAGGGCTAGTGGAAGGTGTCCCTGACCCTTTCCCATGCTCCTCTTGTTTTTTAATTTTATCCTAGATATGGGCTAATAACTGGTTAACAATGTGTACATATATATGTATAAATTTGAAAATGTGAGAGGGGATTTGGGTGTCAGGGAGATGGATGAACTGCAACCTGAAACTTTTTAGGTAAGGAAAAGTGAAAAGCAAAATGGGATTGTTGCAAAAAATGCCATTCTCAGCAGAATACAGCCCTTCTGCAGTCAGATTTTAAGAGGTAGTTGGTGGCACTCTTTGTTCAGAGAGTAAAACACAAATAAAATCAAAGAATTAAAAAAAAAGGTTGGGGAGGGAGCTGGTTCCACTGGAGTTTGTTATGTTCCTCCTGAGACCTCAGCTTCTGAACAATGTGAAAGGAGAAAAAATATTATATATATATATATATTTGTGCTCCTCTGCTTGTGTGCAGCTGGGAATGAGCAGATGGAAAAGCTGTTTCCCACCTGCTGAGCTGGGAAATGCCACCACCTCTTGCTCTGCCACTGGAGGAGACTCTCACTGCCATCCCTGTGGCATCTTGTCCCTGGAGCTGAACCAGGAGTCACCCACAAACAGCCCCTTTTCCCAACCAGGAGGATTTGATGCCACACCCAATGGGACCCTCTGCAGATGGACAACGAGGTCCCAGGTGGTCAAGGGCTCTTGGAAGATCCCAGTGCTCCAGGGCCACCTGAACCCCAGGAGGTCTGTGGGCTTTGAGAGCCCATCCTGGTCACCAGATGGAGATGGGAATAAAGCTGGGCCCAAACAGCCGAAATTCAGGCAGGAATCCAGATGTTCTCAACATTTGGGAGAAATCAGCTCTGTGGAGGAAGAGCTGGGAGCGATGTCCATCGGAGCAGAGTCAGGTGAGAGCTCCAGAGCCAGATTCCAGCCATCCCTGAAGAGCTGTGAGCTCGAGCCCTGGAACAGTTGGCTGAAACCCACGCCTGGTGATGGGATACAGAGAAGTTAAAAACTTATCTAAAGCACTTAACAAAATTCCCAGTCGGAAGCAAGTTTATTATTTCAGTGAAAATAACTTAACAAAACATCCGAGTGGTAGATGTTTGTGTTCTATTTCTGGGAATGCAGGAAAGACCCTGTGAACCTCTCCCCCAAAAAAATGTCTAAACAATCAGCCCCAAACCATGTAGATGTTCCAATCTGCTTGGAGGAAAGAGGGAAAATGGAAATATCTGCACTGGAAGAGAGCAAAAGGTCTGTCTCAAGGGTGTCCTGCAAAGGCCTGTGCAGGTTTGCCAAGCAGAATTAAGCAAAACCACCTCAAATAAGGGGAAAAACCCAGGGTTTATATAAAATAGCCCTTTCCCAAGTCTCTGCCAGCCTCTGGCAATCAGCAATCACTGTGAGACCCTTCTGTTGCCTCACTGGGATGCTTGGAAGTTGTATGTTTTCCATGGATTTGTTAAGCCTCCTTTGAGCCCAACCCCGCTCCTGGCCCTGTGGCAGAGCTCTGTGACTGGACTGATCACTCTGAAAAAAAACAAGAGGTCTTTCTTTTTCTCTAATTTCTGCCTTCTGTTCAGTTACTGTATCATGAGACACACCAAGGGATGGCAAAAATAATCCCTCTCCTTTCCCTTCTCCTTTTCCTATTTGATTCTTCATTGCCTACCCCAAAACACCTCAGTCTAGGCTGGAAAGAGCCTTCCAGAAGCAAAATAAAATATTTCAGCTCCAAACCTAAAAGATCCACTTTGGGCAGATTTTTGTCCCCGTCTCTGACTCCTCATTGGGGCCCAACATGTTCCTGGACCTGGTGCTTGTGACACTTGTCTGTGGGGAAAAATGGACTTTAAATATGCTTGGAAAATCAGGGTTTCCTGGCTTCTGAGCAATAAATCCTGGTTTTAGGCTGGAGGCTGAGCCCTGGGCTGCAGGAGGGGCTCCCCCATCCCCACCACCCACCTCCCGTGGGCTCACGGGGTGTCCTGAGGTCTCGGGGCCACCCAGCCCAAACCCCAGGATATATATTTGAGCCCTAAATGGCTCAAATGGCATCTTTTGGATTTTCCCTTTTACCTAATTACAGGGATTTATTTTTATTACCACTATGGGCTCGTTCCCAAACCCAGTCAGCTCAGCAGAAAGCTCGTACGGGCTCGTGGATCAGGCCGAGGCACTCGGGGTAGCTTTTCCTATAACAAATTATCCATTATTTGCTGGATCTCATTTAATTATTAACCAGAAGCTGCAGATATTTCCCTTCCAGGTGAAATCAAGGACAAGCCCCCCCACTGCCCTCAGGAGGATTTCATTGCAGCTCCAACTAGGACGGTCGGATCCGTGTTGTCACACCACAGGTCCAGTCCATGTTGGTTGGAGCCAAAGGGTTGTAACATCAGCCACACTGAGGTGGATTTTGGCCAAAGTTTTTCCAGCCCAGCCCCCTCTGTGAGCTCAGTGCCCCTCTGTGTGCAACATCTGCTCCACCTTTGTGGGAACGCTGCTCCTGCCCCTGGAATCACCTCAAGCCTCATTGCTGAACACGGGGATTAGGAGGGATTGGAGGCATCTGCTGCCCTGGGATCTGGGCTTCAGCTCCCTTGGGCTGTTAATAAAGGTGAGGAACTGATTCTTTCACCCCCTTGAAGTGGGTAGGAAATGAAGGTGTTACTTGTCCCATTTTTCTAGCCTGGGATGTGTCCCGTGTGGCACCTTGTGGGAGAGCAGGAGGAGCCCATGCAGAATGCAAGGATGAGTTTAGGAAGCAGAAACCTTTTAATTCCTTTTATGCTGGCAGGTTTTGTCATGGATTCCATTGGAGACCACGTGACCTCTGGAAATGGCCTCTGCCTCTACCTTAACTTCTCAAAGAATTGCTCTTTGGGTGTCTCATCCTACATGTTTGTCACCCCCTGGGCTCACTTGAGCCCAGCCATTTCTCCCCAGTCCTAGAGCAGAGCACACAGGGATGGTTTCTCCATGGGTTCCCTTTTGCAGTGGAGTGCTTGGAGAGAAAAATTCCCACAGCTCTGCCTTCCTCGTGGTTTATCTGCTGGTGCTGGACTCAGGAGGACTCTGATTTGAGCCAGAGGATCAGAGGTGGGCTGTGAGCTGCTGCTGCACAGGCTGATGGTAACTGAATGCAACAGATTTTCCCACACTGAAAATAAGGAATTTAAGTGCTGACTTGCTGCTTGAATCAAATGCTTGACTATTCTCTGTAGGAAGAAGTTTTTATATAAAGGGATTTCAGAAGTAAGCAAGTCCTGGAGTAGAATCTTCACCCTCAGGACACCTGTCCCTCCCTTGGAAATGTAATTCAGTGCCATTTCTGTAGGTGTAAAGCTCTATAGCAGCAGTTAATATATGCATACTTCTGGGTTCCCTCATTACCATTTCAGTTGGCTCGTTTACATAATAACACAGAACAGAAGATCATTTGCATAAAATTAAAAAAAAAAATCAAATAACCCCGAATGTTGCTTTTATTTTGAAAGGCGCGGGGAAGGAGCCTGTGAAGTTATTTATATCCCCGAAAGTCCCGAGGAGGCTGGTCGGCAGGGAACCGTGCTTTCCTCACAAAATGGGACCTGACCACTTCAATTTATTCATGAAATATTAGCTCACTTAGCGCAGGAGTTTTTTAAGCAGCCGGGCTGGAGCTGACGGGAAATCCCCTCCCGGCTGCGGCGGGATCGGGAGCCAGACAAAAGTCACCTCCCCCGGCTCAGCTCCGCACCTGAGGGGCTGGGAGTGAGGGCTCTGCTCCTCGGAGACTGCTGGTGGGATGGAAAAATGCCTTTCTCTCCCAGCACTCCTGCCCCATGGACATTTACCTAAATTTGGGGGGTTCACACCTCCCTGGCGGGGGGACGCTCGTGGCAATGGGTCAGCAAAGCTCCTCGGGGGCTCTCTGGGTTTCCTCTTGTGGCCTGGTGGAATCACGGCATTGTTTAGGTTGGAAAAGACCTCCAAGATCATTGAGTCCAACCTTTGATGGATACCAAGCTCTTAGGGAGAGTCCAAAGGAGGGACACAAAGGTGGGGAAGGGCCTTGAGGAGCAGCTGAGGGCACTTGGTGTGTTCAGCTGGGGAAGAGGAGGCTGAGGGGAGACCTCACTGCAGCTCCAGCTTCCTCAGGAGGGGCAGAGGAGGGGCAGGGACTGAGCTCTGCTCTGGGGGGACCAGGGACAGCACCCAGGGAATGGCTGGAGCTGTGTCAGGGCAGGCTCAGGTTGGATCTCAGGGAAAGGTTCTTCCCCCAGAGGCTGGTTGGGCACTGACCAGGCTCCCCAGGGCAGTGGGCACAGCCCCAAGGCTGCCAGAGCTCCAGGAGGGTTTGGCTGATCCTCTGGGGCACAGGGTGTGACTCTTGGGGATGGTTCTGTGCAGGGCTGAGGGTTGGACTGGATGGTCCTTGTGGGTCCCTTCCAGCTCAGCGTGTCCTGTGATTCTGTGAACTAAACCATAAGAGCCACGTGCCAGAGGAAATCCTCCCAATTTCCTTGGCCAAATACTCCCAGATGAGCAGCCCTTGGCCATCCCATGTGATGGGTCAACCCCATCTGGGGATGGAGTGAGCAGGGTGCCCCCAGTAGGATCCAGAGGGAGGGCCGTGGGCCTGTTCCCAGCACGGCCAGACATGGAATTGTGGGTTCCGTGGGGGAAATGTGAGGCTGAGCAGGGAAACTCGGGCTGATTTGGTATTCAAGGCGAGTGCAAAATGGCCAGATTTGCATGAGAAAGGTTTGTTGGGAGAAATCTCAGGCCAAATCCTCTTTTCATTTCTAAGTCTCCAAACTTGCAGCATCTTTCCCAACGCCGGGAACGTTTCCTCACGTCAGGTTTGCATGAGGGTCGTGAGAGCTGAGCCTGGCCCAGGAGTACCCAAAGCTCATGGAGCACTGAGAGATTTATTACAGCAATTGCTGGCAAAACCATCACCAAAATTAAACTACAACCCCCTGTAATGAGCTGGGCTCTACATTCTCACACTGGTGCAAATCCTCCTGTCGATTATTGGGTTGGCAAGTTCTTGCAGCACAAATGGCCTCAAGGTTGGGAAACATGACCCTGAGCTGCCTCCTCTCTCTGCTCTTTGGGGAGCAGTGCTGGACTGTGGGAGCACAGGGGCAGAGGGACAATGGGACAGTGTCTGTGCTGGGCTTCCCTGTCCCTCAGCAGGATGCTCCCAAGCAAAGTCCACGTGTGTGGGGGCTGCCCTGTCCCCCCGGCACACACCAGGGATGTGCATTGTTGGCCGTGGGTGTGGTGGGTCCCAGCACTCTGGGCCTGCCAGACTTGGACTTGTGCCCCGAATCTTCACATGGCCTCAATAATTCTGTGCCCCTTTCTCACCCTTCTCCGTGTCCTCACGGTGGTGGTTCCTCCGCTGCAGGTCCTCCAGAAGCATTTGGGAGGGCAAGATCTCCTCTGCAGAATTCCTCATCCCAAAACCCATCCCAAACCCAGGAACCTCAGCTCGGAGATCTTCCACCCCTGTGCATGGGGGTGGATCACACCAAGGGGTGACACCTTGACATCCTTCTCCCAGGAGCCTGGAAGAGTGGGCACAGGGAAGAGGATACTCAGTTTGGGATGGGCCCAATCCTGACATCCTGCCTGTCCCCAGCATCCTGAACGATGTCTGTGCTGCATCTGCTCCCTCTTCCAAGTGTCTGCTCCTCCCAAGGGGCAGCAGAAGCCTGAGCTGAGGCTGGGACTGAGGTCCCGGATGAAAAGGGAGGTGATGCTCCCCCGAGTCCTACAAACATTATTCCTGCAGGGACAACAAGGCCCTGGCAATTTGGGATGTTTCCTTGTATCCTGTACTGAACAATCAGAAGGAAAAACCTTTTCCTTCACCAATTGCCCAGGGATCCCTGAGAGACTCCCATCAGTGTCCCCTGTGCTGGAATGCGCTGACTGGGTCTTCTCCAGGTTCCTCCATCCCAGACACAAATTGAGCCGGGGGGAATCCACAGCAGAATTTCACAGCTCACTGTTTTAATAAATGTCTGGAAAACGCGGAGTGAAATTGAGTTCGGACCTTTCCAACGCACTAATATTTTGGAACACATGGATCGTGCATATGGGAATAGTCCTGGCCTGGAAAGCATGGGTAAGACCCAAATAGCTCCAAGAGACACCGCTTGGAAGCTGGATTCAATAAAGGACCATCCCTTGGAGCTGAGGAAACAGGACAACGGGGCTGCTGAGACCCCACTGTGCTGGGGGGGATTTCAGGGCCACTAGCAAGTGCTGCTCCATGACACAGGACAGATGCTCTGCCTGCTGATAACGAGGAAAATAGTTATGAACACTGTTAATTGCCAAAAACTAAACTCACTGCTGTGGCCTGAACTCCCTGCTCAGCAGAGCCCGTGGAGGACGTGGACCGGCCTTTGCTTCACTCTCAGCATGGCCACGAGGAGAAAAACGTGTCCCTGAGGCACCTGGGTCCCCCCCGGAGCACCGGGGAGGGCAGAGCCCACCCGAGGGCCAGCATTTTTCCTGCAAGAAGCTGAAGATTTGGCCAAGATAACTCGTGTGCTCCCCGGGTGCTGAGCATCGCCCCGGCGCTGGGAACCCGCCGCTGATTTGCAAGGGAAATGCTGGGTAAATAATCCTCATTACCCGGGAAAGCTGCCCCTTCCAGCTCCAGTTCACTTGTTATTCCGATCAGCCGATAAACCTCGTTTGCATAATTTTCTCTCCCCTCCGCGCTCCGGCGCCGCCGTCGGGGCTCGGGCGGGCTGTTGTCGCTCTCGTTCATGTTGCTGCTCCCCGTGCTCGTCCCGACTGAAGGGTTTGCAGTTCCTGGGGGAATGGTCTGTCCCGGGTGGGCTTCGGGGTGGTGGTGGTTGTGTGTTTGCTCCCCCTCGGTGCTCCCGGCAGTCCCCGCAGTCCCCGCTCTCGGCGTTGCTGGCTGAGAACGTCCCGGCTCATCACAGCCATGGGGCTCGTAGGGGCTGTCCAGGCCCAGGATCATGAACGCAGGAGGAGTTTTTTTGAGGGACCCCCCTGGGAGTTATTCGCAGCTGCTCGAGCACTCTGAGAGCAAAGGCTTCTTTTTTTTCTTTAAGGTGAATATCGGCTGTTTCGTTTGCAGGGGGATCAGGACACGCAGCCAGAGGGGTCTCTAGGGATGGTGGAGCACCCACTTCCCACCTGCTCGCTCCGATCAGATCTGATTTGCTCCTGAAATCAGTCTCCCCTGCAGCTTCATGTTTTAAAGATGATCAAAGCTGAATCATGGCAGTTCTTCCAGAGGAGACAAGGAAGGGAAAAGCCAGCTGAAGTGCTGGCTCTGAAGATGGGTCCTGCCTGGGATGAGAAGGCACTAATGCTTCATCCACATCCCCATCCCTACCCCCATCTCCATCCCTATCCCTTTCCCCTGCAGATGTTGCTTTTACAGTTCTTATCCATGCAGGCAGCAAGACCAGAACCCAGTCCTTACCCAGTGCCCACCCAATCCACATCCCTACCCCTTTCTCCATCCCCATCCCTATCCCTATCTCCATCCCAATCCCCATTCTCATCCCTATCCCTATCCCCACCCCCACCCTATGCCCATCCCCATCCCTATCCTCATTTCTATTCCTATCCCTTTCCCCATCCCCATTCCCATCCCCACCATATTCCCATCCCCATTCTTATCCCTTCCCCCTCCCCATTCCCATCCCCACTCCGTCTCCATCTCCACCCTATCCCAGCCTGTGCAACCTTTTCCAGTCTCTGTTCTCCCCGTGCACACTCAGCTGCAGCTGTTGCAATTAACCGGCTCATCTTTTTGTTTTCTATTAATTGCAATTATTTTTTTTCTGTGAAACTCCCCGAATTTTAGCTGATTAACACCCTCTTCCCTTTCATTCCAGAGCTCTGCATCCCCCCAGCTCCCACGAGCTGTGTGGTCCCTCACCCTGATGGAGCTGTGCCGGGAGAGGGGCTCGCTGGTTCCCCCAAACCAGCCAATCCCAGCAATTCCAGGAGGGGCTGCATTTTGCTGAGTAGGGTGATGCTGTTTTCCACGACAGGGAAAACTTTCCAGCCTGTAGGAAATAAAACTCTTCGGCCCAAGGCCGCAGCATCTCATGGGAAAGGTCCCTCCCGCCTGTGAGTTCCCGGGAGGGTGCCGGGTGTGGGACCTCGGGGTGTCCATGGATGCATCCCAGGGATTCGGAGAGCACCGGGAGGGACAAACCCGGCACAAGCGGGGCCGGGGCGGCCGCGTCCCGTTACTCGTGTCTCTCTGGCTCCTCCTGAAGGAGACAGCCCCGTGTAGCTGCAGGAGCAGGAGAGCGGATCAGGGATTGCTCCTGGCCTGCAGAAGGTGGGATAATTTTGGATGGGAAATGAGAGGAGAACGTGAATCCCATCCTGTTGTCATTTTAATAGTCTTATCCCTGCCCTCTGCAGCTCCACCAGCACGACAGTTCCCACATCCTGGGTCATCCAAAGCTGGCACAGACATGAGGGATGGGGTTTGGAGGGATGGGCTTTGGAGGGATGGGGTTTAGAGGGATAGGGTTTGGAGGGATGGGGTTTGGAGGGATGGGGTTTAGAGGGATGGAACTCACATGTACAGGGATAGGAGGGATTAGGTTTGAAGGGATGGGGTTTGGAGAGATGAGGCTTGAAGGGATGGGAGGGAAAGATGGGAATTTGGAGGGATGGGGATTGGAGGGATGAGGCTTGGAGGGACAGGAATTGGAGGGACACTAACTAGCAGGGACTGTGGAAGGAGCAGCCCTGAGCCAAGCTGCAGACACTGCTTTCCAGTCCTTCTCCATGCAGAGAGCCAGAGCAGATCCCACCCTTTGAGAGCAGGAGGGGAAGTGGGCCCTGGCCTGCAGGACACAGCCCTTTTATTTAATCTCCTTATCCCCAGGGGCTTGGAATTTGTACCCTGGGCTTGGATTTTGCATTCTGCTGCCACTCTCCAGCTCCCAAATCCTG
Organism: Neopelma chrysocephalum; assembly: GCF_003984885.1. Classification (NCBI taxonomy): domain Eukaryota; kingdom Metazoa; phylum Chordata; class Aves; order Passeriformes; family Pipridae; genus Neopelma; species Neopelma chrysocephalum. The sequence goes on from NW_020897722.1 coordinate 1,924,471, forward strand.
ACAGTGGCAATAAATATCCCCCTGCTCTGCTGGGAAGAGTTTTCCCAGTCAGGCTGAGCCCGGGCTGGGGCTGGAGCCGGTTTGAAAGGACGACCTGCTGTGCCGGGTTGCTCCAGGGCCACTGAGCCCTGGATGCCCTCCCTGCCCCTGCTCTGTGCCAGAAAACCCGCCTGGCACAGAGCTGGGAGGGGGCTATTCATTCTCCAGCCAAGGCACAGCCCTTTTTTTTTTTTTCCTGGGATATATTTCAATGGGAAAGCAGAGCTGTGGCTGGAAGGGGACAGGCAGCTATGAGGCAAAAGGGATGGATGCTCGGGAAGGCAGCAGCTCCCAGTGGGCTGAAGCCTTAGAATCAGAGTCATTTGGGTTGGAAGAGACCTTTATAAGTCATCCATCCAACCCCCAAAACTTGAAGTCACCTGGGGCTAAAGGTTGGAATACCAGCCTGGTGGTGGCTCCTGGGGGGGAATTTGCTGCACGGAGCTGGGCCCACCACGGAGCTTAAAGGGTGTCAGAATTCCTGTGCTTCCCAGGGACAGGCTTGACAGACACTTTTTTTACTGTTTGCAGAGGTGAATCACACCCCTGGGCTCCAAAATAGCTGGGGAGGTTTCTCCCTGGGGGCTCAGTCACCCCAGAGAGGAAACAGGAAAACAACCAGCTCAGTATTAAGTGAATGCTTTAAGGTGAGACCAAAAGGCAGCACTCGGGGTAACACGTGTCCCCCATGGACCCACTGGACATTCAGTGAATGAAGGAGTTATTTCCAGGCATCCTCAGCAAACACAAACCTACTCAATAGTTAATTTTCCCCCTAAGCTCTTTAATTCTGCAGTCTTAAAGAGATGGGGTTTATAGTTACTTAATCTGGGTTCAAACTCTGTGTTTCCCTCGCTGAAGTGGATTTATGTAGTGAGTTGTTATTATTATTAAATGTGTTGTTGACTATTTCAGGGCATCAAACATCCAGACACTCCAGGTCACAAACCTACAGCATCCTTCCCTCCGAGCACCCCAGAGCTCCTTGCCCATGAAGGCCTGAAGATGTGGAGATTTTGGAGAAAAGGGGGCTCATGGAGACCTTCTGGATCTCTCTCCAGCTCCTTGACAAGAGGGGGGAACCAGGGGGGGTCGGGCTCTGCTCCCAGGGAACAAGGGATAGGAGGAGAGGAAATGGCCTCCAGCTGTGCCAGGGGAGGCTCAGGTTGGACATGAGGAGGAATTTCCTCATGGAAAAGGTGGAAGGGCTGCCCAGGGAGGTGGTGGAGTCCCCACCTCAGGAGGTGTCCAAACAAGGCCTGGCCGTGGCACTCAGTGCTCTGGGCTGGGGGACAAGGTGGGGATCGGGCACAGGGGGGGATCCATGGGCTGGGAGGGCTTTTCCAACCTCAGTGATTCTGTGCATGGAGGGGATGGGACAAATGCAGAGGGGTTGGTCAGGAGCTCAGAGTCATCAACAACTCCATCCCTGAGGGCCTTTTCTGAAAGCACGAGATTCCAACACAGAGGGCTGGGGGGGCTCTGCCCAAATCAGAACCCTTACAGTGTTGGAAAAAGATGGTTGGAACTTTTAATTTTTGTTTTATTAACTTATAATTTTAATTTAATTTATTTTATTTATTAACATTTATTAACAGAAGCCGCTGGCTTGGTCCAGCCTTTCCCTGGGAAAGCATCACCTTCCTGTCCCTGTTCCTCACCGAGAGCGCCGTCAGGGCTTTCCAGAACTCTTCCTTTCTGGAAGCCCTTTTCCTCTTAGGTGACATTAACCCAGAGCTCTGTCGCTCCACCCCGCTTTAACGATTTCCTCTGGAACATTCTGTGTTCAATAACCCACTGTGTTCCCCAGCTGAGGGGAATCTCCTGCAAAGGGAAGAAGGACAAAAGCCACGAACCCCCCGAGCCCGTCCCGAGCAGCCCGAGCGCTGCCTGCCACCCAAATTCCACCGGGGAAGAATGTGCACATGGCAGAGGTCCCTGAACATTTCAGGCAGGATATTGCCTGCTCCTGGATGCAGCAGCCTCTCTCACCACTGCAATAACATTTGCTATAATAAGCCCTGACTCCGTCTCGGGCACGGCGGGAGCGCGGCGGGGATGGTTTGGCCGGGCCAGGGAGGGGCTAGGGGGGCTCCTCGCTGTCCCCAACCCACCAGGCTCAGGGGGATGCTCTGCACAGGGATTGGCTCGGCAGGGAAAAGCAGGGGATGCCCTGGGGGCGTTAAGGGGGTGTCTTGCTCTCTGCCCTCCCCAAATCCAGGCTGGGCAGTTGGGATGGACCCAAATCCAGGCTGAGCAGTCGGGACGGCTCCGGGCGGCTGCTGGGGCTGCAAACCCCCCCTTGGCCTCCAGTCTCTGTGCCAGGGCCTGGGCAGGAACCCTGTGCTCCTGTCCAGGCAGCCAGCCCAGCCCAGCCCAGCCCAGCCCAGCCCAGCCCAGCTCAGCCCAGCCCAGCCCCTCCACCCCATTCCCAGTGCCTGCCTGGCACTGCCCACCTGGCACTGCCCACCTGGACACTGCTCCCTCCTCTCAAAGCTGCTGCTCTCCCTACCAGGCTGCCCAGGATCCACCTCATCCCCTCAGCTCCAGGAGTGCCCAGAATGGGCACAGGGAGGAACCAGCTACCCAGGAGGGTCTTTTGCTTGGATTGCTGGTTTGGAGCTGCTTGGGTTGGCTCAGCCTGTGCCAGGGAAAACTCCGCAGTTTCATGGAGCCAGAGGCTGGGATGGCATTGGGGCGTCTGCTTGGCCATGAGGCACCTTCAGGTTGTCTGTGTCCTGGGCCAGGAGGGAGGTCACTGCCAGAACAGCAGCTCGTGTCCTGCATCCACCCGGAGGTGCCGAGTCCGTCACTTTTCCATGGGGTCTCTGACAGCAAATAAACTTCTTCCCAGCCCAAACCAGTCCCTATTCCCAGTCTGAGTTCTGTGTGGTTTCCATTCTTGGGTTCTGGATGCCCCTGTGCTGGGCCCTGCTGGGGTTTGCTGCCACCCCAGAGTCTCGTTGTGGGTGGACATTCCTGCCCCGGGTGCCTTTGGTGGTTTTTCCAGGGATGGCTGTCGGCTCCTGGCTGGCCAGGGCAGAACAGGCTGGGCCCTCTCCAGCCTCCAGCGAACAAGGAGCCGATTCAGGAGGAAATTTAGTGTGTGCTCCTGTCCCTCACACCTTCCCACTGAGTGCCATAAACCCCTCCAGAGCAGACCTGGAGGGCAAAGAGCCATTTTTTGGGATGTGACTCTGGACAGTGTCACCCCACTCCCTCCTATCCCGGGTCCTTCTCCTCGATCCAACACAAACCCCACAGGCAGATGAGGTCCATCTCCTGGCGTGTGACAAAGTGGCCTTGAGCCAGCTGGGTGGGTGGCACTAGAGGGGCTCTTGATTTACCCCCAAAATAAGATGAGCAGAAGCTGTTGGGGAGGGGGATCAGATTGGGGAGAGGCTCCTGCAGCCCCCCCGAGTTTGGACGGGGCTTTGCTTTCGGGATCCAGAAATAGAAGCAACACCCAGGACCTGTAAGGGCCATTCACAGCTGCCAATTAACAGCTCCCTCAGCCCCCCATGCCCCCCCTGCCCCGCTCGTCTCCTGCTCCCCCCGTTTAACCCTCTGACCATAATTACCCCTCGTCCCTGCCCCGGCGGCACCTGAATGCTTTACAAGACAAACACCTAATCCCATGGAAATTATAGCCACATAATATCTCTTTTCATTATTTGCTGAGGTGTTGAGTCTGATTACAGCACACACTGTTTGCTTTGTACCAGGGTAAAGCCCCTGTAATTTCTCTGCAAGTCAACATCGTTCCAGCAAGGAGGCTGAAAATCTACAGGCTACTGTGCAAACGAGCTAGCAAATATTAATCCACAGTAAATGAGCTGGGAGGTGGAGGCAGGGAAGGGGGGGAGGAGGGGGTTATTTATACCCCCCCAGAGATTAATAATGCCAAATAAAAAAAATTAAAAAAAGAGGGCAAGGGGTGTGACACATTCCTGCTGCCACCATCGCTGCTCCCCGTGGGAGCTGTGTGGTTTCCTGGGGGGCTGCTAACAGAAGGAAAACAGCCCAATTCAGAAGATCATAGAATGTCCTCCGTTGCAAGGGACCCACAAGGATCACTGAGTCCCAGGATGGATCCTCCCTTGTCTCCCATGGGCTTTAGAGGCTGACAGAGACGGGTCGAGCTCCTCGGGTTGTCCTGACACGTGGCACCCCCTGACCTGCCACGGGCTTCCCATGAGCCCTGGAGGAAGTCCCTTAATAGTGCTGTGACTCAGTTTCCCCTTCCTTAAACACAGAGTGTCAGTGCTTTCTAATTCCCGAGGGAAGTGTCCTACGTGGATGAGAGGTGTGGATGCTCAGGGCCACGGCAACAGAAATTTAAACTAAGGACGTGTGGAAGGTCTTTGCCAAGTGCTGTTTTCCCAAATTAAGGAGGTGGCTGGAAGGGCCCTGCACTGGCCCAGGCTGGGCACAGACACTTTATTCTTCTTCAAGACAGTAGTTACATCAGTGGTTTTGGGTGAGACCCCTTTGCTGGGAGGGCTGGGAAGCCTCCTGGCTTGGCTGTGATCCCCCCAAAATCCACTTCCCCATCTGCTGCTCTGTGAGGATACCACCTCCACAATGCCTTGTTCCAGCATCCAGCTCACCCATTGGCCCAGGGATGTTTCCCAGATGGAACCCCCCCTTTTTTCCCCACCTTTACAGACCCCCAGAAATGAGAATCTGGGACTGGAGCCCCCGTGTCTCCCTGCAAGCTTTGCCCCTTCGGGGTGGCAGCAGCAGCACCTTCACCACGGCTCTGCAAACCAGCTCTTGGTCTCTTCCCAGGAAAAACATCACCTTGGGCTGGGATGCAACAGGAGTGACGTTGTCTGGAAAGAAAGAAGGATTTGCTTTAACCTGCGGCGTGTGGTTTGCAACCAAAGTACACAGGCAGACTCCAGGCCAGACTGTACCCTGGAGCCCGGCCAGGAGATGGGATGGATCCTGCTCTGCATCCCAAACTCCTGCCTGCTGCTTTCAGGGCAGTTCCCTCTGGGTTTCCACCGAGGGAGCAGCGGGGGGAGCCCAGGGCATCCCACTGGCACCGGGCAGGATGGAGCCGACGGGAAAATCCAGCAGCATCCAGGCTCCTGCTGGTGGCACGAGCAGGGGGTGGTGTTATTGGAATCCACGTCAGAGGGGTGTTAATGAAGGAAAACCAGGCCTGTGCCTTGTGCCCCCCTTAAATCTTCGGGAAAACGTGCTGTGTGCTGGAGAGAGGAGGGTCATTATTGCTCCGGCAGGGAAAGGGGGCCCCGGGGTCAGTCCCTGCTGCCCACTGACCCCCACAGCTCCAGCGGCTCCCCCAGAACCCTCCGTGGGGGTTTTAATTACGTTCAAAAAGGCAAATTCAACCAATGCAGCTCGAACTCCGGGGTGCACTGAGTCCATCCCTGGCAGCCTCCCCGTCCCATCGTGCTCCGGAGCCGCCGGCCACATGTGTGTGCCCAGCCCTGCCCACACGTGTGCCCAGCCCTGCCCACACGTGTGCCCACGTGTGCTCCCCGTGCCCACACCGAGGGATTGGGGTCCCTGCTCAACCCAGGCTCAGCCTCCCGGAGATGGGAGAGGCAACGAGCTGTTTCTCCGCGGCGCTCAAGTTTTTCTTTCAGACTCCGAGCTGCCTTGCCAAGTGTTATAAAAATATATCAGTGTGAGCCAAAACATTTAGCACTCCACTTATTACTTTAAGGTTATAGGTTAAACAAATTCCTTCTCAGAATTTACTGTGTTCATTTCAGCTTCACAACACAGCCCTGCTAGCGGTAGATATATTTCACACTGTAATACCTCCCTTATGGATTGGAGGGGGGGGGGAAAGGAGAAGAGGAAAGTAGCTTTCTAAATTTTTATGTGAACAAAAGCTACTATATAAACTAGCTGAAAACAAGACCTTTGCAAGAGATATTTTGTAAAACTTATTTTCCAGTAACCAATAAAACCAAGAATGAAAGGTAAAGTTTGTTTTTACCTTGCGTAACAAGTTTATTTTTTTTTCGGAGTTTTGCCTTTTTTTGGGGGGCAATAAAGCCTAAAAAGAAAATAAAGAGCCAAGTTCACACCTTGGGCAAGCAGGTGTAATTGTTCCAGTGAAAGTGCAGCTCTGTGAGCTGGGCTTAAACCCCCCTTGGTTGGTGCATGGATTCAGATAAGGGGAACAGGTTGCCCAGAGAAGCTGTGGCTGCCCCATCCCTGCAAGTGTCCAAGGCCAGGTTGGATGGGGCTTGGAGCAACCTGGGCTAGTGGAAGGTGTCCCTGCCCACGGAAAGGGATGGAATGAGGTGAGCTTTAAGGTCCCAAATAATTCTGGGATTCACCTGCCCACAGTCAGTGCCTAGAGAGGGGCTGATGCTTTCATTCAGTGCTGGAGGGTTAAATCATATCTGGAGAAAACTTTCCATGGAGGGAGGATGCAAAGCTGAGCTGAGGGTGACGCTGAGTGTGGAGGCTGAGAGAGATGTCACAGCTCCACTGTATGATGCCATTTCAGCTGGAGTCACAGGGAAATGCTGGAAGCAGCTCCGGGATCAGAGAGTTTCAATGGGCAGGGACACCTCCCACCAGCCCAGGTTGCTCCAAGCCCCGTCCAACCTGGCCTTGGACACTTGCAGGGATCCAGGGGCAGCCACAGCTTCTCTGGGCAACCTGGGCCAGGGCCTCCCCTCCCTCTCAGCCAAGAATTCCTTCCCAGTATCCCACCTAACCCTGCCCCCTGGCAGTGGGAAGCCATTGCCCCTTGTCCTGTCACTATCTGTCCATATAAAAACTCCCTTTCCCTCCTTTTTCCAAACCCCTTTATGACACTGGGAGGCTTTTCCCTTGCAAGATGAAGGTGCTCCAAGCTGCTGCTCTGCTTTCTGTGGAACAGACCTCAACAAAAGGAGGGGGGAAGGAAAGAAAAAAAAAAAGCATCAGGTCCGGTTCACGTTTGGGGTTTGGATTTCACCTCTGGAGGGGAGGGGAGGGGGAAGTCAGACACGGAGGTGTCATGTACACGAGCTCATAAAACCGGGCCAGAGATTGAAGATGGAGGAGCTGAGGGGCTGTTTAGAGGTATCCGTCACACAAATGAGGAGGCGGAGGAAGTCTGGATGATAGTAACCCCATATTAAAAAATTCTGCCCTGTCAACAGGCGAAGAGCTACACGGTGGAAACTCGCCTGCGCTCGCTGAACTGTGAAACCAGATGTCTCCCAGCAATAACTGCCCCGGAGGAGGCGGGAGGGCCGAGAGGAACAACGTTTGCCTACGACGGAGGGAAAAAAAACTAACACGCTGCTCCGGCCGTGGTTTCAATTAAAAACGGCTCTGCCCAAATATAGTGGCTATTAAGGGGATGTCCAGGTGTGACGCCACCGTGGAGTGTCCCCTCCGCATCCAGGCAACATCTGCAGCACGATCCCAGGAGTTGAGAGGCAAGCTCACGTTTTTTCCTGGTAGCTCAGCCCGGATGAAAGGAAAAATACAGGTACAGGAGAGCCTGAGGACGATGCAAACTGTGTCTAATTCGCATCTTTGGGTAAATGAGGATTTTGGCCTGGAAAACTGGGAACGTGGCATAAGACCAAGCTTGGGACACAAGCTGTTTTTCCAAAGTTAAGGCAGCGGGAAGAAGCAGCACTTTGATTCCTTGCAGTGTTTAACCTGTGTTTAAAAAACCCCAAACCCAATCCCAAGCTCCAGCTTTGGGATGGGACTCACAAAGCCAGGGTTTGCAGAACAGGAGCCGTTGCCACCATTTTAAAGGGGTGTTGTGTAAACTCTGGAAATTGAGTCTTTGTCCCCCAAATGAATGTCCATGCCCTGGGAGGGGAGGCAGACACCGAGTGAGCAGCTGGGGCCATGTCTGGGGTGGTGGGAAGGAGCTGCTGCCCCTGCAAACAAAGAGTCACTGAATCATGGAATCCTAAAGGTGGGAAAAGACCTCTAAGATCACCCAGTCCGACTGTTCCCCCACTAAACCATGTCCTCAAGTGCCACATCTACACGGCTTTTAAATCCCTCCAGGGACAGTGACAAGCAAATGTTGGAATTCAACTGGATTGCTGTGCTGGCTTTGCAAAGTGATTCCTTCTGAAACCCCTCTCCTGAAGTCCTGTTCTTTAGAGATTCCTACAAAGTGTAAGCAACGCCTTGGTGGCAAAGCAGGAATTAAAATCACGGATCCAGAAAGACTTGGGAGACACACGGAATAAAGCCCAGAGTTCCTGCTTGGGAAGGTAAAGAGATGCTGAAAGGATGCAGATACTAAAGCAGAGAGAAGGCAAGGCAGGGGAAATGTGTGCCCTTGGATACCGGTGTGGATCCTGTAAGAAAACATCATCCTTTGTGGGAGAAGAAGGGGAGGCAGGAAAGTGTGGACTTCCTGGGAAGGATTGAACAGGAAGAAGTAACGTGGAAGAAAAGTGTGTGTATGGAAAATCACTGATTCTGTGGAGAGATGAATGAAGAGGAGGAAGGTGTGCAGAGAAGAACTAGAATTCAAGCAGGACAGGGCTTGAGCCCCCTCAGGAGAGAAGGAACCATCAGGGGTAGTGGAGGAACAAGGACACAACACAAGGATGCTTGAAAATTGCCCTTTAAGCGGCAGCTCCTCAGCTTTGTAACCCACAAATGGGAAACACTTGCAAAAAGTCCTCTCAGACACCCCCACTCCCAGTGAGACACTTCAAAGCTTTCCCAGAGCTGTCCCAGAGCTTCTCTGGAGCCTTTCCAAAGCCTTTTGGAAGGTGCGAGTCGGCAAAACCCGAAGTCGCAGCTTCGTAATTTCCTAAAGTCGGGAGTCGGCGACTTTAAGTCACAAAATGAAGGGAACAGCTGTAGGTGACGCTCAGGGGGACTGGGCTGCGTCAGGAAACTCGCAGAGACACGTTGGCTCGTGTTAAATTAGCTGTCAAACAGATCCCTGCGATTCCCCCGTGGCCGCACGTGCCGGGAGCGGAGCACCCTGGGCTGCCACGGCGAGGGTTTGGCTGCACCCTGGGCACCAACAGGATCCCACCAGGTGCTCCTTGATCAAAATAACGGGGGCTGGGGATGGATTGGAGCCTTGAGTGCCGAGGACTCGGTGGTGGTGATGACGCAGAGCACACAGAGGTGGGCAGGGACGCTCTGGCCCATTCCACATGGTTTGGATTTGCTGGGATGTGTGTCCTCAAAGCTGACGTTGCATCAGTTCCTCTGGTGTGGGGAACACGTGGCAACGGGGCCCAAATCCTCTTTTCAACCTGACTGGATTGCTCCTGTGATCTTAATAGTAGCAAAAGCCCTGTTCCAGACCCTGTTCCCACTTTCACATCCCTCTGAATGTGTATCCTCAGCTAGAAGTTGTTCCTCGAGGCCCTGCATCCCTTCTCTTTAGCAGCAGGGGAGGACTTATTTGAAATAATTAATTTCAAGAGGAGGGCATTTTCCTGAGCTCATGGACATCAGCAGCACACCTCAGACTGCTCATGCTGGGGCTCCAAGCTGCACTAAAGCTCCAGGTTTCTCTCAGCTTGCTGGCAATTAAGAAAATGATTCAAAATCTGCAGAGTTTGCTCCTCCTTCAGTTTGTTTTTTTTTCTCCTCATGGAGATCTTACATAATTCTTTTCAGGACCATGACCCCCTTCTCTAGGCGAACCTGGTAGGGTTTTGGAGAAACAAAATCTCCCAGTCCCAAGCCTCAGCCGTGAGTGTCTCGGAGGGATCAGTTCTGCTCTTGCTCTCCACGATTAATATTGTTCCTGCACTTCAGCGCAGAGTTGTGGGTCAGCCAGTGGGGCTCCCAGAGGGACACACGAGTTCCTCAGCCAGCAGGGCTGTTTGCAGATGTCTCAATTCATCCCTCAGCCTTCCATAGCACATGAGCCTGTTGGGTTTGTTTGGTGTTACTCCCCCTGTAAAAACACACCTCTGCTCACTGAGGGCTTCTCTGTGGGGACACCCACTCACCAGCACCAGGGCAAGGTCTTCCCTCTCCACGTGGTTCCTCCTGCTGCTGTGCCAGCTGTGTGTTCATTAACCTGTCCCTCCCCACAGGTAAAGCTGACCTCAACTCCGACCAAATCCATCCACTTCGAGTTCTTCTTTTAATTTCAAAGCGGAAAAATCTCCCAACTTTTCCCACCCGGTGCCTGCACCCCGATCTCCCCCAGCCTCCTGCTCTGCCTCACCCCATCCCTGCTCCCCCTGCTCGCTGCGGGGGTGTTTGTCCACGCTTTTATTTTTTTTTCCCTGGGACAAGGCTGAGTGTAATGTCTGTCTGCTTTTCCTGCTTGTCTCGTTCCTACAAACCACATGTTCTTCCTTCACCGGCGACTCCGCATTTATTAATCTGCAAAACAAGGCTCTGCAGCAGCAGCAGTGGCGACTTGGCCGCGCTCCAAGGAGACCCTTAGTCACTTCATTTGCACAGGCTGCAATAAGAGCAGGGAGAACCCGTCGGGGAGCAATTCCAGCACTCAGACGCCTGCGCCGAACTCTCATTTCTACCTCATTAACTTTACAGTTTGACAACTTCACAAGCCAGGGACTTCTGTCGTGATTGCTGCTGCACAGCCCAGTGGCAAGACACCTTCCTCCAGCCTACAGGCTGACCTCATGCACGGCTGGGATGGGTTTTCCTGCCCGTGCAGGGAGGAACTCCCAGCTCTTGGCTGCCAGGGGCTCCCCGGGGGTCACAGCCACGTCTGTGTCACCGTTGTCACAGCCCCTGCTCCTCCAGGAGAACTCCTGGCAGAGGTCTCACACACCGGGAACAAATCCCTTCTTGCTCTGCCCAGACAAAGAAAAAGTCAAAGTTAGTTAAAATTAATTAGCTCTGTAAAGCAGGAGAGACCCAGTGCCCTCTCCCCAGCCTTCAGTGGGTCTCAGGCAGGCGCTGAATTAAAAGCTCTGTTTTCAGTCTCGCCATTAAGAACACGACTCAAAGGCGCCCAGGGAGAGGGGAAGGGTTGGAAACACAACTTTTATAACCCTTCTTCTGTTCCTAAGGATGTTTTCACCTTTCAGAGCTGCCAAGAGCTGACTGCACGACCTGGGCTCTCTGGTGCCTTGTGCCACGGCAGGTGGTTCAGGGATGAGCTGGAGCAGAGGCCTCCAGGAGGGAGGAGGAAGAGCAGGGAAACTCCATCCACCTGGGCTGGAGAGCCTTAAGAGAAATTCAGAAGCAAGAGCTGGGAAAGGTTATAAATTCTGATGCTTCAGTGCTCTGCAAAGATCTAATTAACAGGGGGAAGGACAACCTGCCCTTTCAGGCACATTGGCCTGTTTGCTGTTCCTCTCAAGCAGTTGGCCTGAGTCGCTCCTGAAGATGAGGGAGACCCAACTTGATTAAATTCCTCACTCTAAGCCCAGCATGGGAATTCCTGCAGCTCCAGCACGAGCTGTTTTGTTGAGTAGGCAGCTCATGCATCCATCACTGCCTGGGGTTTCAGATCCAGCCCGGGCTGGTGGAGGTAGGAAATGATCAGCTTTAGATGAGAGCTCAGAGGTCTGCCAAGGCAATGTGGCTTTGTCCTTGGTGAGACACACATCACCAAGGCAGCCATCCAACGATGCAAACATTGCACATTGACCTAGTTTGAGCTTTCAGACCCTTTCAGTAGCTCAGGCTGATCTCAAACCTCAAGAAAAACCCGGGAGCCTCACTGGAAAATTGCCTTCTCATATGGTGCTCCTCGGCCCACTTAGCAGTGGAGGCGTAAAGATGCCTCTCCAGAAACATCCCCAGGTTCCTCTTCAACCCAAAGGCCACATCCCAGGGAAATTACGGTGGGAACACGGACAGGAAGGGGCTGCTGGGTGGGATGAGAGCTGGTTCACTGAGGGAACACAGGGAGGCCAAGGGAGGGACTGAAGGTGAGCAGGAGAACTCGCGGGGTTCGCACAGTGGAGCCTTTGTCTGGGGTCACGTGGGAACCACCAGAGATGCAGAGAAGATGTTTCTTCCTGGTAGCAAGAGCAAATGACAGGCCAAGTGACCACTTCCTTAACCTGAGGGTGGTGAGATTAGATAAGATCGTGCCCGTGCAGAGCCGAATGTGCACCCGGCACAGCCCAGAGGTGCAGAGCACCCTGAGGGCGTGAGGGGAGCTGCTGCCCTTCCCAAAGCACGTTTGCAGGGTGTAGGTGTCCAAGTGCAGAGCCCAGCAGGAGCTTTGTCCTGCAGGTCAGGCTGAATGCGTGATCCCTTGGCTTTCCTGAGCGAGGGTCAGTGGTGGGAGTCACTAACCAGGGACAGCACAGTTCCACTCGCAATGATGTAGAGGCAGAAGATATAACGTGTGGCATAACCCCCTCCAGTCATAAAGTGCTTCTATTTTCCCTTTCCTCCAAAAGGAGATCAAAGAGGTGTTTGATGGAATTAAACCTTTGGGCCAGCTCTTTTGATGGCATAAGTTGACTTCACTCCAACTCAGCGCAGGTGAGAATCTGACTTTATCTATTTAAATAAAACTGGTGCAGCACAAGAGGTTATAAACTTGTGGAACTTACCAGCAGGATTATTGTTGTAGCAAAAAGCTTAACAGATGCCAAAATGGTTAGAGTTATAGATGTGAATTAGAATGGAAAAGGTCATGGCTGTAACAAAAACTAGAGTATCAGGCTGGATTAGTTCACCAGAAAGCGAACAAAGGCACGGGGTGCTTGGAAAAATGTGGTGAATCCCTCCAAGGCTTTGAAAGCAGCCCCTTGCTCAGCCACAGTTTGCTGCGCGGGGCTGGTTGGGCAAAGGGTTGGGCAAAAATACCCACCAGGTGAATTTAATGGAAATTCTTGATCTTCCCCAAGCAGGAGAGGATCAGCCCCTGATGAAAGCTCATCACTCCCTTGTTATTATTTACTCGGGGTTGAACCAGCAGTGCTGACTTTGAGTTCACCCTCTGCAGGCTCGTGGTATCTCCCCTCAAAGGGCTGATCTGACCGCAGGGCAGGGGCTGTGCAGCTGAGTTCAGGGGAGCAGGAGACATTGTTTGCTGATAAATGAATATTCTACGTGACCAGCTGCCTCTGTGCTGCCAGCAGGGAGAGGTTGTGCCCTTCCCCTCTGGGTGCAGGCAGTGCAGCACATCCCTGGGCTCTGGGTGACTTGCCTTCCTGGATAAGCAGCTTGGGAATTCCCAAACCTTCAGGAGCCACTGTGTAGAGGGGCTGAACAAGCCAGGATTTGGGCTGGGGTCAGGGTTTGAGCTGCAGGGGAAGGCTGAGCAGACCCAGCTTCGCTGCCACGGAGCAGAAGCAGCATGAGCTCTGCTGGGACCAGCAAGAGGAATGGCCACCAAGTGCCACATGGATCCCAGCACTCCAGGATGGCCCCTCTGAGGAAGGGAAGGGAAAGAGCCCTTATTTCCATGGCCCTGCCTGGGGCCCGGCTCCCCTCCCACGTTAAATCCTCACGCAGGCGAATATTCAGTCATGCAGCAAATTAAACCTGGAGAAAGATGTTTTCAGTTGTTCCAAATTAATTGGGTTACTCAGGCTGGGTCCTGTGAGGCTCCACTGCTGCCACGGTGGTGGCATCACCTGTGCCACTCTCCAGCCTTTCTGCCAAATCCCACAACAACCCAACTCCAGAAGCCCTCACAGCTCCCTGGTACGGAAGTGGAAAAGTTGGGACACTTGTTCCAAAGCATAAAGCTCAGATTTTTTAAAATTTATTTTTCTTAGCAGCAGAGGATGAAGAAGTTTATCAGTTGGTGTCTGTCTTTGGGGCCTGAGGAAGGTCTTGCCAGTTGGCAGACTGAGGCCAGGACCACTTTCTAATGGGAAAGGGGTCCCCTGCAGATCCAGTTTGTACAGAAATGTAGGTTGAACTCCATGATCTCAGAGGTCTTTTCCAACCTAATTTACTTTGTGATTCTCTGAAAATCAAAAGGATGAGCACACGCTTCTCCTGGCAGACAGGACAGACCTCAGAGAACCTTCCAGTGCCTAAAGGGGCTCCAAGAGAGCTGGAGAGGGACTTTGAAAAGGGATGGAGGGACAAGACAAGGGGGAATGGCTTCCCACTGCCAGAGGGCAGGGTTAGATGGGATATTGGGAAGAAATTCTTCCCTGTGAGGGTGGTTGGGCCCTGGCACAGGTTGCCCAGAGAAGCTGTGGCTGCCCCTGGATCCCTGGAAGTGTCCAAGGCCAGGTTGGGCAGGGCTTGGAGCAACCTGGGCTAGTGGAAGGTGTCCCAGCTGGGGGGTGAAAACGAGATGAGCTTTAAGGTCCCTCCCAACCCAAACCATTCCAGGGTTCTATGATTTTAAAAACTTGATGCTGGCTGGGCTCAGGTGACCTCTCCCACGTGCCTGAGCAAGGCTTGGAGGCAATCACCCCTCAGCGTGGGAAGGAAGCTCGGATTCCCCTGGATGTGCTGAGCCATTCCCTGTGCCCCTGACCGGCCCTGGCTGCTCCTGCTGGAAGGAGTTCAGGGCTCATTTCTCCAAATAACTTCTCACTCAGCACCTACCTGCTCCCAGCACCACCGTTCACCCACTTCAGACGCCGGGTAATTTGGAGTGAATTCCCAAGCCCTGCACAGACAGCACGTCTGTGCCGTTATTTATCTCGAGCCATCCACCAAGAGTTAAGGGAGAAGAAAACATTTGGCTTTTGGTGGTTTACAAAGCCTCATTACAGCTGAAATAAAGTAACCACTAAATCTTGTGTGGTTGCAGAGGTCACTGCCGTTCTGGCACGGCGGCGCCAATTCCGAGGCAGGAATTTCATTTTCCTCCCAGGAAAAGCACGCACAGAGTTGAAGGGATGACAAGGGGCTGCCTCGTGGGGACCACAAGGGCTCTTTCAGGCAGGAGTTGTGGCCCCCCAGAGGTGATCCCGCGCTGCTCCCGAGTGGAGCAGGGACAGCTCCCTGTTCTCCACCTCCCCGGGGCTCCGGGATTCATCCCCACTGCTCTGCCTGTGCAGCTCACAGGGATTTGCCACCGGCTTTGAAACTTTCCTGGCTGTCCCGTGAAATAAGTAGGTATTGCTTGAGTGTGTGCAGGGATGGAGCCGAGCCAGGAAAAGGCTGAGCCTTGTGGTGGCAGTTTTCAGAATCCCCAGTGCTGGGGGTGCCGGGCGGGCAGCTCCAACCTCTGTGCCCAGAGCAATGGGAGCTGTGGGTCTGGCAGCTCCTCCGGGGGTAGAAGAGCATCCCTGATGCAGAAGAAGAGGCTGGCTACCAGCAGCCAAGCGATTCCTGGCCCCAGGAGCGGCTGCATCCAGGGATTTGCCATCTGGACAGAGAGGCTGAAGTTGGCAGGGAAATTTCCCAGCTGGTGTGTGTTGATGGATCCATGGTGGATCTCCCACAACACCGAGGTGAGATATTGCACTTCCACAGTGGAGTGAGGGTGGCAGAAGACAGAGCAGGGCACTGCCATCCATGGGGTTTTAGTGCCAGCAGCACTTTGCTTCCCTGGCTGCTGGAGATTCCCAGTGGAAGGTTGGGAGACCAGAGGCTGCCCACCCAACCTGCACAGCTCCTGCAAACCTCCAGCCCAGGCAGGGATGCTCAGGAAAAAAGAAATGGACAAATTAAACCCTGAGAAAGGCTGGTGCAGACGTTCATTCAGATCAAAAATGGCCTTAATTCAATCCCTTCCCTCACGTGCCAAGTGAATCATGCCGAGCTGAGTCAATGGCATTTGAGTTCTGAATGAAGAGGTCTGCTTAGAGTTTTAGGGTGGCTGAACTGATCTGCTCTAAATTCACACCTTTAATTAACTGGAATTAATTTTCCTGAGTGTTGCTGCACGCAGACAGAGCCTTGGTTGATTGAAAAAGAAAATTCCAGACCCTGCTTCTTTCCATTCCCTTCTGTTCAGCCACCAGCATCGCAAATTCAATAAAGCTGATTTATTTAAGAAGTGCACTATAACAAATTAAATTAAACACTTTTAATACAAACAGATGATGCACCTCATTTAAATGTTACCTCCTTAATTAAACCCCAGCAATTGTGCTCTTGCCCTTTTATTGGCTTCCTAGTGCAGCGTGGTTGTAAAGTCACTTAACACGCACTCAATTACTGCTCTCAGGTTATACAACTCGCCTCCTTCTCCTCCATATGGGCTTTCCAATCAGGCAGGTTTGTTCCCAGGGCAATCAGGACGCTGTGCTCCATGAGGGGGATCTGGGTTGCTGGATGTGCAGCCGTGGCTGTGCAGGAGGGTGGCAGAGGGCAGAGGATTTACAGCCCTGGGGCTCTGGGTCGTGGCCTCCTTGGCAGCAGCAGCAGCTCCCAAGGGAGCACGGAGTGACAGGACAAGAGGGAATGGTTCCCCACTGCCACAGGGCAGGGTTAGATTGGATATTGGGAAGAAATTCTTGGCTGAGGGTGGCGAGGCCCTGACACAGGTTGTCCAGAGAAGCTGTGGCTGCCCCATCCCTGGAAGTGTCCAAGGCCAGGTTGGAGCAACCAGGGCTAGTGGAAGGTGTCCCATGCTGGCTCTCTGTGCTGTGTTTACCATTCTAGAGGGAGCTTTGCACTGGGGGGGAAGCTGCAGCTGAGATTGGGGTTTTAATCTGCAAAGAACCTTTGTGAGCAACCCTTGGACATGGACCTTGGGCAGTTCTTTGCCCCTCTCAGAGGAAGGGCTGCCCAGATGTGCTTCCCCATGAATAGAATCACTGAATCAGGATGGTTTGGGCTGGAAGGGACCTTAAAGATCATCTAGTCCAACTCCCCTGCCACGGGCAGGGACACCTTCCACTCAGCCAGGCTGACCAGCTCCACTCCCAGCAAACCCTCTGTTCCTGCACCCTCTGCTGAATTTCGTGTCAGTCATGGGAAGGCCAATGGAAGGAGGAGATTGTTAGAAGGAAACCTCCCATGAGCAGCAGGGCAATTCCTCCATGCCACTGCCCTGCTGCTGGCACAGCCTTTGATTCCCAGCCCTGGGATCTGTCCTGTGCCATCCATGTCCTCATCCTGCTGGAGGGAGAGGGAAGGGCCAGCTCTGGGGACACCAGGCAGGGGAAGGTGAGAGAGCACTGCCTGCCCTGAGCCCCTTGGGTTTGAAAACAACCACCCAGGTGTAATTGCCCATCTTCTTTTCCCATTATTCCGGAGCCACCCCGCTCTGTTCCTGCTGCTGTTTGCTCTGGCACAGCTCCACGGAACGCGGGGTTCAGCACGGGAACACGGCTCCCTGCCCTTCCTCATCTCACTTGTTTGGGCATCATTTCTGACTAATCCCCAGTTAATTACTTTAAGATGATGGTTTCCACGAATGAAAGGGCACCTTTGTGCCTGCTGGAGTTCAGCACTCCCAATATCAGCGCTCGGGGACACGGCTCCGGGAGCCCAAGGAACGCGACGAGGAGTTTTGGCCTTCGCTTCCTTGGGAGATGCTTTGCCACCAAGCAGGTTCCTGGCTTCTGGAGCATGAGTGGGTCAACCAGGTTCTTTCTTGTCTTTGTGGGTTTTGGTGTGGTTTTATTTTTTTTTTGTTTTCACAGATAATTTCCAAAAACCTTGGTGGAAGCACTTAAGAAACTGTGACGTTCTTCGCCAGCAAGGAATGGAAGGTTTTGGCCAATCCTACACAAAATACATGAGTTCTGCAACATGAACTTCTGCTGAAGAGGTAAAATTATTAAGAAACAGACACAATATGTTTTTATTTTCTGTCAGAGCAGGCGCTTAGGAAAGGCACAAAGCCTTGCAATACTCCCAGAATGGTTTGGGTTGGAAGGACCTTAAAGCTCGTTCCACCCCCTGCCACGGGCAGGGACACCTCCCACTAGCCCAGGTTGCTCCAAGCCCCGTCCAACCTGGCCTTGGACACTTCCAGGGATGGGGCAGCCCCAGCTTCTCTGGGCAACCTGTGCCAGGGCCTCACCACCCTCACAGAGAAGGATTTCTTCCTCCTATTTCTATTTTCCTGCTTTGTGGTCAGCAAATCCTAAACCAACCTCCTGACCAACACCTACCACGTGCTAATCACTGAAAAACTGAAAGAGGAACAATTTACTGAGGTTGAAGGAACACAGCACAGGATATTAAATGAAACAAAGTGATGCAAGGGAAGGTAATTTTTGAAAAGCTTTCATTTTCACTTTGCTTACATGAACTAGTAGAATGTTATAGCAAAATGATGATTTCCACACTGCAAACGTTTTCCTTGATACTTGGGACACTGTGGCTACTCGAGATGAGTTTCTGTCCTGGCTGGGAGCAGGACAGTCATGTGTTGCACAGGTCATTAAGTTCTTGGCAGGGTTAGCAACCTCTCTTCTTCAATATATTCCTCTTCATTCTGAGTTTTGGTAATTTTTTTGTAGTGTGTAGGTGGTCTCTCTAGAGAGGGAGAAGAAAAAGAAGGATGTGAGAATGCACACAGGCTGAAATCATAAGAAATAAGAAAATAGGAATAAATATCATCACAGATACTGGAGAGCTCCTAGGTGCTTAGAAACCAGGGATAAAATAATTCTTCTAGAGTTTAACGGGAATTCTGCTTTACATCTTCTGGGATACTTCACAAATCCCAGTTAATTCAAATCCACAGCATCCCTGCAAAGAACAAACCCAATTTCTAGGTGGGGTAAGTCACAGACCAGCAGAGCTGGCCAAAGAAACCTGAGAGGTGTGTGAGCAGACAACCATCTTTCCTCCCCTTGGGAGGCAAGGGTGGACACAAGGAGTAATTAATACTGCAAATGAAAGGCAAGTGAACTCTTTCTAAGCAGGTGAAGGGAAAGGGAGAAGGTGACCTGGAGGTGCTGAGTCCTTTCCTTGCCCCGGGAGGTCACCATTCCTCCCCGGGGATCCCGATCCAGCAAGGAGAAAAGAGAGGAGAAAGCCATGAGGATGAAATCATGATTACAAAACCCAAGAAAAACACTCTGATTTTCTTCTCCAACCTCCTTTCCCTCTCCCAGCTCCCCTGGGTGAGAGCACGAGGTGCCCTTAATGACGAGGTGGGATTTCTCTATTATTCCTTCAGACCGCAGGGCTGGGAGAGCACACGGAGTAATTAATTTTGACTTACAGAAGCTGTATTAAATTGGATAGAAATGGGTGAAAATAGGATTAGGAATGGAGTTTAGCCAAGAGCAAACAGAATTAAAACTCTCTAAGAGCAGGTCAACACAGCTGATATCACTGATGCGATGAAAGGAGACAGCTCGGGACATTTTTGAGCGGTGGTGTAATGGCAGGGATTGTAACCTGCCTGGTACCCCACTGGACTGGGAGAATTAAAATACAAAAAGTGATTTTTCTTGTTGCTATTGTTGGATTTCTGGCTGCTCTATCTGTTCTGAGATTTTTGGGCTTCCAAGGCTTAATTTTGAAACAATTGTGCAGAACGAGAGCGAGTCTCCCCAAAGCCCGGCCGACAGGAGTGTGTGCAGGGCTTTCAACACATGCCCCGAAATCTAATTAGTGTGGGATTATGCTTGTCACAAATCATCAGAAATGGAAGGATCCTTCACATGAAAACCAAGTCCTGTCCCTGAAATCCTTCTCACAGAGCCTGGAGACAAACCAGGCTCAGGACTTTTGCTTCCGTCAGCCCGAGGCCACATCCCCCGGGTGACTCTGCTGGTGACAGCCCCCATCCCCTACCAGGGCATGGGAATACCTGGAATAGAGGGTCTAGCTTGACCCAGTGTTGCTGCAGGGAATAAGGAGCCACTGCTCTGGCTGGGTTCAATCTGGAAACGTGTTTGACCTCACTGACACAGCTGCTGAAAGTCTTGAGTTCATTTCCCACCCCTCCACTTTATTCCAGTGGAAATCCTGTGGGCTTAATTGGACCAGGTCCCACTCTTCCCTCACCCCTGTGTAGGTCAGTCCTTGTCTAACCCAGAGGTGCCCAAACCTGGATTTGCTGAGGAATATCTCTAAAAGACAAATGCCCAGCCTTTGTACGAAGCTTTTCAGCTTCACCCACCAAGGACTTTGGTAGACATTAACTGATGAGCACAGAGCTTTAGATCCCTCTCTCCCTGGCTTTATTAACAGCACATCCACGAGAGGTCACAGCCAGAGGGCTCTCAGTGTGTACAGTGACCATCAAACACCCCTTTTCATGTGGGATTCCAATTTCTGCAGCTCCCAGGAGCTGCACAGAAACATGAATTTCAGCTGTTTTCGCCGGGGTTTCCATGGTTGCTGGCACCGGTTTGTGTCCTTGTTCGGAAGGAGATGCTCCACAAATGGGTTTTCTTTGGTCTGAGGTAGCACATAACACTGCTGGGAGACCTCAGAGGTTGGCCAGAGGAGCAGGGGGATGTCCCGAGGTCCACGTGGGGCCACCAGCGTGGGTGGGCACGGCCACTGACCACAGCCCCTTTCCCCATGGGAATGGCAATAACTCCCAGGGGATGCCAGTGCTCAGACAAACGCAGGAGCACAAGTGCAAAGCTGAGGGGAAAAAGGGCTTGGAAAAACAAACCCACTTTAAAAATCCCTCTGAAAAGCAGCTCCTCAAAGCTGAGACAGGTAGAGCTGGGGCCGCCCGGCTGCTTCCCAACCTCCCCGGCGGTGCCTTGGAACTGCCCGGGATCTTTCCTTTCCCTCGTTCCCGTGTAATTCTGCAGGTGTTACATCACATCCCTGGCTGGGAGGATCAAAGCTGAAGCGCTGGCAAGCTCAGCCCGGCACGGATTTGTTTCTGCTCTAACCTACCTGAGCAGCCAAGCGTGTGCTGCCGCGGGGGCACAGCCCGGGGAGCAGGGTGGGGACAGTGTGGGGACAGCAGGGACCTGTGAGCCCTCCAAAGATGCCCCAGGGTACTCGCTGGCAGCTGTGCTGGAAGAGGGCACAAGGATGGGAAGCGCTGGGGTCTGGCTCAGCTCTCCTTCCCCGGGGTGTTGCCGCTGATTTATGCCAGGCAGGAATTCTGCCAGGTCTGGAGGCACAGCACCGAGGGCTGGCTGCAAGCGAGGGGCAGGACTGTCCCAAAATTGCACAAAGGGCAGAGTGAGGAGGGGACTCGGGGTCCAAATCCTGCTCTGCCACCGACTGCTCCCATGGCCTGTGCCAGGTCACCCAGCCCAGCGTGGTCTCCACGCTCCACACGAACTGCAGGGACATCTCACACGGCAGGGATGTCCCACACAGCAGGGATGTCCCACACACAGCAGGGATGTTGGGCTGCTCCCTGCAGGACACTCTGACAAGGCAGGATGTCCAGAAATACGCTGGATGGACCAAATGCTCCCCTGTGCCCAAAGGAATTTTCAGCCCTCAAATTGAAACCTGCCCTCGGGTCTGGCAGTGCAGAGGTGAGAGCTTCCAGAATTCACTGATTTCCCTCCATATCCTTGTTCCTGGGAGCCAACTCTGCCATGCAGGTGAGGACACAGGGCCTGTCCTGAATTCCCAGTGTTTTGGAAGCAAACCTGGATCCCACATCATGAGGGCACAGGGGAGGACTCAGCCCTTTCTTCGGCTGCAGTGCAAGGGGAGGGGGTTCATATGACATTTTATCTCTGAGGCAGTTCAGATCTCTGTCAGCCTGTTTTTCCTTCCTCTGGGCAGCGTTTTGCCTCCCCCCCCTTCCTCCTCCGAAGGTAACAGTATCTCCTTAGGCATGCATTCCTTTGGAATAAGGTATTGTGCCTCTATTTATATGCATCTTAGGTGCAGTCTGAGGCAGCTGCTGCTCTCCAGGGCCCTGGGTGAGGAGCAGAAAATTGAATTCAGCCTGGAATGTGCGGGTGCAGCCGGACATCTGCTCCCGGCCAGGGGCAGCCCTTCCCCTGCCAGGTTTCACCAGAGGTGATGCTCCCTGGGCTGGGGCTGCTCCAGCAATCCAACCACCCAACCCTGGTGTGAGGGACAGGGAATCACAGAATTCTTTGGGTTGGAAGGGACCAACCGGTTCCAAACTCCCCTGCCATGGGCAGGGACACCTTCCACTAGCCCAGGTTGCTCCAAGCCCCGTCCAACCTGGCCTTGGACACTTCCAGGGATCCAGGGGCAGCCACAGCTTCTCTGGGCAACCTGTGCCAGGGCCTCCCCACCCTCACAGGGGAGAATTTCTCCCCATATCCCACCTATCCCTGCCCTCTGGCAGTGGGAAGCCATTCCCCCTTGTCCTGTCTCTCCATCCCTTGTCCCAAGTCCCTCTCCAGCTCTCTTGGAGCCCCTTTAGGCACTGGAAGAGGCTCTCAGCTCTCCCAGAGCCTTCTCTTCTCCAGATGAACCCCCCAGCTCTCCCAGCCTGGTCCAGAGCAAAGATGTTCCAGCCCTTGGAGCACCACCATGGCCTCCTCTGAACACTCTCCAACACGTCCATGTCCTTCCTGTGCTGGGGACGTGGGGGCCGAGGGGTGACTGTGGAAGCACAGTGGGGACAAGGCTCCCAAATTTCTGCCCTGAGCAATGGATTCAGGCTGCTGGCTGCTCCCAGCTGGCCGTGTCTGTGTGCAGGGCAGATGTCTGGGAGCCCATCCCTGCCCCCCCTCCCCGCTATCACCCCGTGCTCTGCCATCCAACACCACCGTGACCAACCCAGCACAAGGGCCCAGCTGGACGGGGCTGGAATCGTGTGCCTCAGCAGCTCTTTTTGGATTAAGCTGTTACAGCCTGGGCTGCCCGGCTGTGCCAACTTCCTCTAATGATTTTCAAAGCAATAAACTCTTTTTCTGCGGGGGGCGGGGGGGTGTTGGGTCCATCTTTAGCTGCAGCAACAGTTTGCAGGATGATCCAGAATGACTCTGCTTTGCTGTTTGGCCCCTCCCCAAGCAAAGAGCTCGACCTCAGGC
Organism: Neopelma chrysocephalum; assembly: GCF_003984885.1. Taxonomy (NCBI): domain Eukaryota; kingdom Metazoa; phylum Chordata; class Aves; order Passeriformes; family Pipridae; genus Neopelma; species Neopelma chrysocephalum. Next base: position 1,947,216 of record NW_020897722.1, read on the forward strand.
ACATCGGGGTGGGTTTGCTGCTGCCCTTGGGGAATGCCATGGCTGTGCCCCGTCCTGCAGCTCCTCCAAGGGCTCTGCTCCACCTCAAACGTAATTCTTCCCGTGGAGTCAACGTGTGAGGAAACGTGGCCTTTCCCCTCCCACATCACAAGGGGTGGAGGGTTTTGGAGGGAGACTGGGGGGGCTCTGAGCCCCACACCTGCACCCCAGCCAGGGTCAGGGGCAGGGCCAGGGCAGGGTGACCGGGGCTCGTCAAGGAGCTAATTAATGACCGTGCTGCCGTGTGGGAGCCCAGGGCTTCTCCTCCCTGTGGGACCAGGGCAGGGTGAGCAGGGGCTGACATCAGCCCTTCCTCCCTGATTAGCTCTCCTTCAGCCTGCACTAATGAGCCTGAACTCTGAACCCCCTGGAGATCCAGGGCTGATCCAGGGGGGATCTGCCTGGGAATGGGGGCCGGGTTATCTGCAGGACTGAGGCGTTTTCCTTCCCTGCTGTCTTTATTTGTGGTCAGGAGCAGAACACAGCCCAGCTGGAGGAGCAGGGAAAAGTGGCCAGGCTGATTAATTGGCCACTGGCAAACCTGCTCCAGCCTCCACCAGGAACCAGCAGATAGCCCCCAGTAACCCTTTTGGCACCCAGCTCTCCCCCAGAGAGGGTTTGAGATGTTCCAGAAGAAGGTGATAAGTCCAAGTTTGGTGCTGACCCGCTCAGGGAACACATAATCCTTTTGGGGGGGTGGATCTGGGCATCCTCCAACACAGCACGTGATGCTGCTGCAGCTCCTTGGTGAGACCACCCCCACCCTGAGCTGTGGGCTACCTAATCCATGGGGATGGCAACGAGAGGTGTAGAGGGAACTGTGGGTTGAGTGAAGGTGGTTTGCCACCCAGGTACTGACAGAAATGCTCTGGTTCCCAAAAGGAACCTTGTTCTTTCTGGTCCTTCCAAATCCCCACAGAGTTTTCTTAAATACTGATTTTCATGAGAGTTCTTGTTTTCTAAGGGATTAATTTACAAAGAGCTCCAAAAGCTGGTTTTATGTGATAAATAAGGTGCAGCTCAGCAGTGAGCCTGATCTCCTCATCCTCCCAAGGAGTGGGGACTGTCCCCAGTGTCCACCAACTGATTCAGACATTCCTGATGCAGAGGAACGAGGATCTGTGCCCTTTGGCCTTGGAATGGGAAGCTGCAGGCACCGATAGGAAGCAGCAGGGAATTCCTGAGGTGTGCTGCGGATTCTCCCTCACTCGAAGAGTTTAACCTCGGGAGCTTTTCCCAAAGCTCTGCTCCGGCTCACACAGGGCTGGTGTGGAAAGGTATGTCCTGCATTCCCTCTGAAGTCAGACGTGATGATCGTAATGGCTCTGTCTGGCTGGAAGGGAATAACGTCCCATGTGGGTTTTCCTCCTCTTTCATGTCGGAATATTCTCAAGGAAAGCTCGGGGCGGAGGTGAAATGGCAGATCAACACCGAGGGAACAGGCTGAGGCTGCAGGGAATGGCTGGGGGGGGAAATCAAAGGGAAGATGTCTTTGTTACCAACCCAGCTGCAACTTCCTGCTCTGGCTACAAAATACCCTGGGAGGTGGCTCATCACAGCACTGCCTGCCTTGGCCTGGCCTTGCTTCCCCATAATAAGAGAATAATGAAATTGTGGGGCAAGGGAAAGGCGGAATTCCCAGAAATTATCATCCTGAGGTAAGCACAAAGAGAGTATCTGTCTTCCACCCCTCAGATCCCTATAAATAGATACAGGTTGGCAGGGAAGGAGAGGGCTTTCCTCCACTGAGCACAAGCCTTTTTGATGGAGTGGCACTCCTGTCAACCCGCAATTGTGCCTTTGAATGCTGAAGGAGTGAGCTGGACTCCATCCAGGGTCAAAGGGATGGTTTCCATCAGGGCTGTATTCTCCACAGTTCTCCTTTTTGCTCCCTCAGCCTTGAGCCCTCACAATACCCCCGAGTTCTTTGTCCCCTCGGGGTTTTTGACGTCCCTGACGTGGCTCTTGTGGCTCAGGCCATGATGGGGTATTTTCCTAACTGAGCAATCCCATTAAATCCGTAAGCATGATGTGCATTTCACATAAAAAATGTCACTTTACTCAAGGTGAAAAAAAGGAAGAAGAGGACCCAGCCCTTATGGATGGGCTGGTGGGAACACACAGTGTTTTGACAAGCAGCTCAGTGGTCAGAGCTAATATGTTATACAAGCAGAGAAGTTGTTTGGGGAGAACAATGGTGACATTTCAGTATAAGCCACCATTTTCCAGCAAAACGCTGACATTCTGGGAGGGAAATGCCTTATCTTTCAAAAGCTGGATTGTTCAGGTGCAGTGAGAGCAGCGCAGGGCATAAAGCAGATTATTTACATCGGACTTGCTTTGTTGGTGGAGGTACAAGACTTTGGTATTTGGCCTTTTAAAACCACTGTCTGTGTCAGGGTGGGTGTGAAATGAGGAACGGGGGGGAGAGGCAGGGAGAGGTGCTTCACCTGGATGAGGAAGCTGGATTCCATAGGCTTGAGGAAGCTGCATTCCATGGGTTTAATGAAACTGCCCAAGGTCTGATCCTATTCAATCTTCTAATTTATGATCAGGATACCCTGAACACGTGTATGCTTCCTAAATAAGAGGTGACCCTTGTGCTGGGGACAGCCTGGAATTCCAAGTGCTCCCAGCGAAGCTGAGTGACCCCCCAAATGAGGTTGTTGAGAAACAAGTGTGAGGTACTGCAGGAATAATCCATGAGCAATTGGGAAGGACGGGAAACAACCGGACAGGCGGGGGGGCTTCAGCAAACAGCCTGAAGATTATTGCAGTTGAGCACAAGTTGAGCAGGAATGAACTCCCTGGTGGAGGAATGAAGTTTGGCCTCAGGAAGACAGACCTGGAAAAGCAGATGAGAGCAATCTCCAAACCCCAGAAAGCGAGGGAAGGATCAGTTCTCCACACGCACAGTGGAGAAGGGAGGGCTTGGGTTTCAGTCAAAGAGATTCAGACCGAATTTTGCTGAAAACTGCAAAAGGTGAGGAGAGCAGAGCAGTGTTACAGATCTCCTGTGGAAGTTTGCTTGGAGAGCAGGAGAGCAGCTGATCCTGCCTTGGGGCAGAAGGGACAATTCAGCCCTTCCTGCGGCAGCACAATCCCTCACCCTCCACCACCCCATCAGTCACTTTGGTTTCAGGACACTGATAACTCACAGCCTAAAGGGCTTAGCAGAAACCTCAGCTCCTTCCTCGGGGTTGGAAACAGTTTCTCCTTGCGAGCAGGTATCTGTTCATTCCCTCCCACCCGGCCCTTCGCTCCTTCTGATTAAGTTTCCCAGTGAAAAGGGATCCGTGGAAGGAGTCAGAGCCGGGGGGAGCAGGGCACAGCTAACATTTCAGTTTGCTTGTGTGCCAATCTGGATGCTCTTCTCCCAAATCCTCTTAACCTCTGAGTTGTTTTTTTTTTCAGCCACCTGTGTTTGTATCAAACACTGAGAGCACAGGAAAAAAACCCGAGCAGAGACGAGAACTTCCCTCCCGGCCGCCGAGCTCCGGAGCTGCTCAAATATTTGTGAACAGACTAAACGCTGAAAATTTGATCTAAAAGTGTCTGCTGCTGCTCTTTTTCTTGCCCCACCTATTGTCTAGTTGGGCATTGTAATTTTAGGCTTCTCTGGGCGTCCTGGTCCTTTCAGAGGCTGTGACCAGGTAATCAGGGCTGTCATCACAGCACAACCTGGCGCTCGGGGCAGAAATCTCCCCACTGCTCTTTCTTCATTTCCTGGCTCAGCATCAGGGGAAGAGATTATGTGATCTGATAGGTAAAATTATCCCATCAGAGGTGAATGTCCTAATAAAAGGCTTTTGCAGGCCTGGTTGTATGATATCCCTGAGAAGGGGACATTCATTCAGGGCCCTTTATTGAAGGGAATGCTCAGTCCCTACAGAAACCCAATGGGACAAAAGGTGATTCGAGCTGGAAGGCACACACACACACAGGTCAGGGATGCAAAACTGTTGCATTTCCCTGACAGGAGGGAGAGGAAAAATGTAAGGAAAACCAACAAAATGTTGGATGTTTGGCTCAAAACCGAGAGTGGTATTTTCCCAGCTGGTTGAAGTTTGGGTTGACGAGCATCACTTGGCCTGGTGTCTGAAAAAAAAAAGGGAAAACGATCTAGAAATCCTAATTGGTGGTTTTGGGGAAACTTGATCAGGTTAAATAAATCTGCAGAAAAGAAAATGGGAATTTTTCTGGGTGGCTTTCTCTGAGCCCTCACTGTTGGATCAGCTGCTTGCTTTTGTCAGGGGGGTTTGAAAGGAGTTCTTAAAAAAAAAGGAAAAAAACCCCAAAAAACCTAAATGTCTGAGATTTACTTTGGGTGATGCAAAATAGTGAGGATGAGGAAGGTGGGCTGTTGGGGAGCAATCTCTCTTTGCCCAGGAGCTGGCGGGACATGACGCCAGAGCCTCTCCCGGCTGCCGGCCGAGCTTTTCCCGAGAAATCTGAGCATGGGAGGTTGCAGCCACTGAAGGAAAAAAATGAGGATGTGTCCCTCTGTCAGCCTGGGGGATTTTAGGGAAGGAGGAGGGCAAAGGGGAGCAGCAGCTCAGTGTTTGTTCCTCAGACCATGCAGCAAAGGTTGGGATTTGTTCCTGCTTCGTGGGGAGGCCGGGGGAGATGGAGGTGAGCACGTCACACATGGGAAAAGTGTGTTTTCAATTAAAAGAAGAAAAAGCTCCAAAACACACAGTGGGTTAAACATTACAGTAAAAAAGCATTTAAGCTGCTCTTCCATTGCAAAGTAACCAACAGTTTATGTGTGTGATTGCAGGCAGGTGGTTCCTGTTCCCATTAAAAATGAGTAATTCAAGCTCTCAGAGGATTTCTTCAGAGACAATCTGGACAGACCTGGAAGTTCAATGTGCCTTTTAAACCATAAGTGTTTCCCCTCCACATCCCACAATTCTCCTTTCCAAGCGTTTTTAAGGAGCTCTTGGCCAGCAGATCAGGATCATCTCACCGTGTTCAGGGAGGGGAAAACCTGTTCCCATAAATTAAGAGATCCCCCACTCCCTGCAGCCCTCGGGGAAATCTGACCCGGAGCTCCTCGCGGGTGGGGAGAGCGGAAGAGTCACTTCTGCCCACTTTTTTTTTCCCAATTTCCTGGTCTCTTCATCCTCAGGGCTCTGCTCCTGATGGGACGGCATCTCCACACCACCTCCAGCCTTCCTGGGATCCAGCAGCACAGCTCATGCCTCCAAATTCCTGAGGGATAGGTGGGCAGGGAAGCCGGTGCTGGAGTTGGACTCACCTTGTCCTGCTCGCTCTCAGCCACCCTCCCCACAATTAGAAGGAGAGAAAAATGAGGATTTTTTATGACGATTTTTTTGGAAATTGTTTTTTTCAGCTGCATTTTTTGACACCCCCCCCAAGAAATGACCTTCACGACTGGTTTCCCTGGATGCCTGGATGGGATCAGACCATCCCTGTGCTGCAGGATCCCCAGGACCGGCCTGGTTCCCACTCAGCACGAGGTGTGTGAGGACAGGGCCATTCCTCAGGTGCCCTCTGTTGTCACTTCTCTGCTCTGGAAGCACCTGCTCCCCTCCAAAGGCACCGTGATTGGGGCTCCCAACTGCAGCTGGTTTGACATTCCCATCCCCACAGCTCCAGCCACGTCTCCCCATTGCCCAGAGGAGAAAAAACCCTTGACAATATTTTCGAGGAAGGCCCGAGGGCTGCACTGCAGTTTAACTTGATCCCCCCTGGGAATGAAGGAGCACCACATGCAGAGATCTTTTACTCAACATTGCGATGTTTAATCTTGCCCAGTCAGCAGTTTTTGAACATATTCCAGGAAAGCTTTTAAGCCTGATAAAGCCGGGGCTTTTGCATTTTCAAGTGATACTTTAGCTACAAATGACATGCTCTACTTGTCATTTGGCTTTAAAGGGAGGTAATTAAAATCTTCCTAAGAGTGCAGTTACACCGGGGGAAAGGAACAACGTAAACTGAAATAAAAAGGGAGAGACGAGCCCACAAAAATGCAATTTAGCAGATGAAAAATGTGAAGGAAAAACTGGTCGAAGATAAAAGTATCAAATCCACAATAGCTGTTTGCCGAAGGAGGACTAATGATAGGGGAGGTGCTGAGACTTACACAGCAAAAACATGGGCAAGGCCAGGGAATTTCCAGCATGTTATTTGCAGGTTTTAGGGCCACTGGAAGCCACAAGACAGACTTGCAAATGTTGATTGGAGTCCTGGCTGTGAAAGACAGACCCTGTTCTGCAAGGTGTGAAGAGGAGGTGAGAGAGAAATCCAGCTGTCAGCCCTCACCCAAAGCTGGGGGGGGAGCAAGTGGAGCTTTACAACAAGAGTTTTGGGGGAAAACGTGTCAGGTTGGATTCAAATCCATTGTCCCTTTTGGGTTTGGGAAGGGGAAGGTGAAGCTGGTTCCCAAATGACTGGTGATGAATCCATGCAAGGAGGAAAGGGTGGATGTCTCCAAGGGGCTCCCAACATCTGTGTTGTTCCTTTGCCAGAGGAAGTGCAGCATTGCCCAAGGGTGGCAGGAGCAGGGGGAGCCTCCCCAGCTCCCCGGAGACGCCTTGCAGGGCTCAGCCCCTTTCACCCCAAAAAGACCACGGCAGGAACATCTTCCCTTCTCCCTCCAGAAAGCCTCACACTGTCATATCATTGTTAGTTTTGATCTGTGGAGAGGAAAAGGAGTATGGCTGAGGTGCATCATTCCCAAAGAACCTCCACTCCCAAACAGCTGGAACAGTTCAGAGACGGTCCAGCGTAAAAACGGGGAAATGGAATTTTCTCCCAGGATAACACGGAGCCTGCATCATTCAGCAGCCATCCAGAGGGGCCTGTGAGTGAAGAGCTCAGCAAAAACAGACACAATCCATCTCTCTGGGATCAAATGGAAAATAAGAATCCCTCTTTTTTTTTCCTGGGGTCATGCTCCGATACCAGACCGGCCGGAGCAGCTGGTGCTTGGAAACCTGGAACTTCCCAGATTCCCCTGGGGCCACAGATTCCTTAGTAGCATTTGCTGATATAAAATCAGCAATCTCTCTGCATGCAGTGGTTTCCCTTTGCCAGTGATTATTACTCCCCAATTCCCGTGTCTCTGAGACAAAGCCTTCCCCCAGACAGGCACAAATTCCAGAAGGGATGAGCAGCAAGCTGTGTCCCAGGATGGAAGAGTGGGAGAAAGATGATTGCACAAGTCCACCTTCTTGTCCTTCCTTTCTGTAAGTCAACACAAGCCCAGTAGGAGACAAACTGTCTGCCAAGAGCCCCTGGAAGGACCTTCCTTATCCCCACAACCAGCAGGATGGGAACACTTGGTGTGCATGGAAGGAGTGGAGGCACCAGGGGCAAAGCAGCTTGTGCTGCTTGGGATGGAGCAAAACGGCTTCATGGTCAACCCTGAACATCTGTGTGTGTGTCCACAGAGGTGCTGACATCCCCAGGAGGGCCTGGCTCCTGTGGGAATCATAAAATCATGGGATGGCTTGGGTTGGAAGGGACTTTAAAGATCATTTTGTTCCAACAACCCCACCATGGGCAGGGATGCCACCCACTGGACCAGATTGCTCAGGTCTCAATCCACCCTGGCCTTGGACACTTCCAGGGATGAGGCAGCAGCGTTTCTCTGTGCTTTGGGACAAGGCAGAGACCCCAGAGGAGCTTCTGTTGCTCACAGGAGGTGCCAGACAGGACTGTGGCTCATTTCCAGGCTTTTCTGCCCTCCGTGGCCTCAGGAATGCAGGTCAGCTCAATGCATGGCCCAGGGATGGCCCAGGGATGGACCTGCCTCCTGAATGTGGAGACAACCTCTTGGGGTGGCACAGCACCATCAAAGACCCTTGGAGCTGGTTTTGCCCTTCCTCTGCCCAACACCCACATCCAGCTCCAGACGGGAGGTTACGTCTGACACGAATTCCTCCCCGACCTCGAAATATTCGGAGCACTTGAAAGCTTCCCCATCCCAACAGACTCCTTCTGGCACCTTGAAACCTTTGCTGACGAGTCCCAGCAACAGGTGGAAGATGAAGAAACCCCAAACCCAGGAGCCAACAAGCCTCAGAGACCCGAGGAACGGGAGGAGAGCTGAGGAGACCAAAGATGCTGCCGCGGGTTTTTGCTGACACGGACAAATGTGATCCCGACTTTTAACTTTAATGACCTGCAGTTACGTGAGGGGAAGAAGGGGGAGGGATCTAATTTTTTGTAATGACTTTAATCACTACCCTGTGGTCTTGTTTTGTGCTGTCAGGTGGGAAAGAAACCCTGATCCTCCCCCCAACACCCCGATATCTCAGGTCTGGGGTTTCTGCTGTCCCAGTTGTGCATCATCAAATCATCTTGGGGAGCCAAAAAATCCTTCTGCAGATTTAAGTGCTAAATGAGAGCTCCATTTTAATTTTTTTAATGTGGCTTTGAAAGAGTGGAGCTGCAGCTACAGGTGAGTCTTTGTAATTTAAATATAACTGAGCCCTTAAACAAACCATGGGTTTGCAAAGTGGGAGCCAGTGGCACTGGGAGAGGCTGGGAGCACAGGGATGGGGTGGATTTCCTTGCGTGTGAGGAAAACTGGCCGTGGAAGGGCTGTTTACTCGGGTTAATGGCTCTGTTAATGAGACTTAATTTCCTTCATGGAGTGTCTTGCAAGGGTCAGAGATGCAGGATGAGACCCTCCTTGCTGCAGGAGTTTCAGTCCCCACGTTGCATATTCAGTGGGATCTATCAGCAGTTAATTGCCCCATAAATATGAATGATATTTCCATAAAAAGCAGATTATTATTAAGAGAACTTATTAATATTTAGCAGCCGTGCTTTCCATGCGTCGTTCCAAACGCTCTGGGTGGGGAAACATTTGTGTTCCTGGTTTTAGAGGCTGAGCAGGTGAAGAAGAGGAGGATGAACCCAAGGGTAAGGCCGATGAGAATCCAGAGGAGAGGCCAAGGATGTGCCCATGGGGTCTGACTCTCCAGGAGTGGATTCCCGTGGAGCCCAAACCCAAACTCGCTCTCCAGACTGAGCTGAAGGAGGAATTCTGGGTTCTGCTCCAGCCTCCCCACTGGACCTGCAGCATCTGGAGGAAAACTTCTTTTCTTTTCCTTTCTTTTCTTTTTTTTTTTTGATGGAAAATGCGAATTCCAGCACAGTGAAACGTGTAGTAAATTTCTGACCACTTTGCCCAGTGATTAAGCTCGGAAAAAGCAAAGAGATAACTCTGAGAAAGCACTGCAAGGGCTTGTTTTGACATTTTTTTGAATGCACCATTTCAATCCCCGTTTCAAGCTTTCCCTTAATTGTATAAGTGCTTCCAAGACATTTTCAAGAAATCAATGAGAGGGATGGTTTCAATTTGATTGAAATGTAACATTTTATACGACCCATTCTCCTTTTCTCTCAGTTTGTGATTTGCCAAAAGTTCAATAAAAAATAAAAAAAACCTGGGTTTGATCCAATTTTTCCTTAGTTTTTCAAACTGCCACTAAGTCCTCAAACCCTGTTTTTTTTATTAAGCCCTGTAGATCCCTTCAGTGCCTTCCTGCTTCACTTTCCTACATGTAAAATGCGATTAATAATTTCCTGTCTAACGGAAGGGTTGGGATAATGAACTGGAGGACTTTCAGATGGGAGATGCTCAGCTGGAGGCATCCGAGAGAGCCTTGGTGCTTCTGGACACCTTGGGGAGAGGTGGAGGCAGGAGCAGGAAAGGACCCGGGGGCTGTTTCTGGTGGCTCCCCCCACGCTCAGTGAGCTGCTGGCACGGCCTGGGCGAGGTTTATCCCGGCGTTAGAGGATGATGATGACGATGATGATGATGACGATGATGATGATGACGATGATGATGATGAGGCTCAGCCGTTCACACCCGCAGGCGAGGTTTCGCAGCGCTGAGCTGCGCTTGGGCTCAAGTGCTGTTTTGACGGCTCAGCAAAGCCGGGCTTTTGATTTGAGGCTGAGCTTTTCTTGCCACGAGCTGGGGGAGGCCCCGCGGGCGGGCAGAGCTCAGGGGGTGTTAATCTGCAGCCTTTGACATGCACCCGCCGGGTTTGGGAGCGGAGAGAATTGCCAAGTCAAGACCTATTGTTTGGGCTCCTTCCCCGCCACTTGTGCAGCCTCCAGAGCGTTTTTCCAACGGGTGCTGGTAGCTGGCCTTTGCTGTTTTACTCGAGTTCTTGAACCTACTAAATTAAATCAGAGGGAAAAGGGATAGTTATCTTTGGGACTCCATAGAAACAGCACAGCTCCCCCCGGGGACAAAGATCACATAGTTTGGGGGATTACGCTGGAAAGAGTTTAAAAGAAACTCTGTGAGAAGTAGGAGGTACCAGAGATGACAAACTGCCCCCTTCACCCCCCAACCTTCCCACTCCAGCCTGCAGATCCAAGTGTTTTTACAATTTCCAGTAAGCTTTGGCCTCAAACAGATCCAAGTTGCTTCCATGTGCTCCTGGAAGGGGAGGCTGGATGAGTGCCCTTGTCTGCAGGGCAGGTTTGAGAGCCTGTTTCAGGTGCTGGGGACAACTTGGGAAGGGTATGGAGTTAGTGCTGGCCAACAATCCAAAGGTGTGCCCAGACAGATCCACCCAGCATTGAAACCTTGGGAGAGTGTTACAGGTACAGAGGGCAGGGTTAGGTGGGATACTGGGAAGGAATTCTTCCCTGTGAGGCTGGGGAGGCCCTGGCACAGGTTGCCCAGAGAAGCTGTGGCTGCCTCATCCCCAGATGTTTTCAAGTGTCCACGGAGGAAGAAATGGAAGAGGAAAGATCTGGAGGACACTGAGGTTCCTAAATATCTTTGCTCACCAACCCAAGCAGGACAAAAAAGGACATGGGGGGTTCAAGCTGAGCATCCCAGCTCAGGGCTGAATCAGATTAATGAGGAAATTTTCTGGAACGTTGTTTGGTAGAAAATTAGAAGGTTTCCCTCTCCAGGTCTCCTGCTCTGGGACCTTTAATCACCATTAGAGTCACAAGGGAAAAAGCAGCAGCAAACATTCCTTACCCTTTTCATTGTTGGCCACTTAGTCAACAGTTAATATTTTTGGAAGCCTGGATGCACTGATTGCTATAATTGAGTGACCTCCAGAAAGAGAGGAGCCGTGTCTTGCTTTTAGTCCAAACTGCTGGCCAACTGCAAGCAAAACCCAGTGAGGAAAAGCCTAAAAAGAGCTCCAAAAAGTGCTGTGTGTGTAATTTATCCGAATGCCATTGCACGCTTGGGAAGGGCAGCAGGGAAACCAACATTCCTGTCTCCAGTGAGCATTCCACAGAAATTCATTGAGGAGAGAAAAAGAAAAAAAAAACCAACCAGCCAGCACACAGAACACTTCAGGCAGCTCCAAAATGCTGAGATTTGCTCTGCAGAGGCAGCATTTGCCACCTTGTCCCCCAGCCATTCCTCCACCTCCTTACTGGGAAGTGTTAAGCAGCTTAGTCGTTCCTAACCCAGATTCCTTTGGAAAGGTCTCTCTGCACTGTGGGAATGTTGAAATGGGATCTCTCCCAGGAAGAGAGGGATGTCTGGACTCCAGGGTTAGGATCAGATATGGAGGTGGGCATCAAAGCTCCAGGATCACCGGTTCAGGTTGAAGGGACCGCTGGAGGTTGTCCAGTCCAAACCCCCTGCTCAGAATTGTGTCCAGATGGCTTTTGAATGTCTCCAGGGAAGGAGATTCCACAACCTCTCTGGGAAAGCTGGAAGTCCAGACAGGTTGGAGGCCAAGGAACCAGAGCTGTCTCCATGCAGAGGGTGAGGGCAGGTCCATGCCCCAGGTGGGCTGGGGACAAGGACTGGGCTGGGCTGGAGCTGTTGCCTGTGCAGGAGCAGCACCTCCTGCATGTCCCACACCTTGGGAAAGCTGCTGGGACATCAGGAGCAGCACCTCCTGCGTGTCCCACACCCTATGAAAGCTGCTGGGACATCAGCCTGACTTCTTGCATTAAAGGTGGTGGGACACCATCGTGAAAGGTCTCAACCTCTTGACTGAGCAGAAACCCAAAGCAGTCGTTCTGTGGCAACAAATGTCACCTGCCTGAGCAGGACAGGTGACCCAGGTGGGGTTGCACAGGTCCTTCTTCCTTTCCCCAGTGAAGTCAGCAGAGGAACAGCATCACTGAAGCACCACAACAGGTTCCTGCCTTGTTCTCCTGGTGTCTCACCAAGACTTGCACCAAGGAAATCTCTCCAATCCTTTATGAAATCAGCTCCAGGTCAGCAGGTGACTCACTCACAGAGACTTCAAAGGAAATTCAATTCCTGAGAACTCTTTTTTTTTTTTCTTAATAAAGGTACTTTCCTTTTCTATTTATTTATTAATTAATTACCCACCAGAACTATTGTTGTATCCCGTCTAATGACTTTCCTTCCATTCTCGTTCTTGTTTGCTCTGCCATTAAAAACTAATTTAAAGAGAAGACTTCAACCAGATTGTGTTACAGCGTCACAAAGGAAGGGAAGGTTGGAAACCAAGTGTCCCAGGTACAGCAGGGTGAAATCCCAGCCCCAGCTGGAGCATGGACACGGAATTCAACAGGGAGTTCATGGAGCCTGTGCCTGGAACTCCAGAAACCTGCCTTGGCCAAAAGGATACTGTTTAACTTTTTCAAGTTTACTTAACTTGGGCAGTGAAACTCGTCCGGCCACTTTGAGCCATTTTCACTTCCTTGTTCTGGTTTTTCAGAGGATGTGGGAAATTTGAAGGAAATGTTCTACAAAGGAAAGCTAAAATCCCATAGGAACCTTTTTTTTTTCCCCCAGAAAAAAAGAGGGAAATAACTCTAAATTTAGGATTCTATGTACTCGATAGCAGAGAGAAATCCAAAAATTCACTGAAGGAACCATCAATTTTGAGGGATTATTTTCACTACTGCAAAATCCCATCCTTTTTCACACTCTCCAGAGATGTTCCTGATAAAGAGGAACCTGACAAGCTGTTGGTCTCCATACTACAAGGACATAGAGCTAACAAACCAGTGGGGAATTTACCATTATTTCAAACTCTATTAGGAGTCTTTCTTCCTCTTTTCCTTCTCCTTCTATTTTTTTTCCTTCCTCTTCTTCTGTATTTTCTTCTTCTTCTTCTTCTTCTTCTTCTTCTTCTTCTTCTTTTCCATTTTTTTAGGAAATGTGTGGGAAGATGTTTCCACACGCCAAGTGATGAGTCCTTCTTCCAGCCTCCCTTCCCACCAGACAACTGCTTGGACACAGTGCCCTGCTCTGGCAGATTTTTATGATTCAGTCCCTGTTGGGGGTTTGTTAAAAGTGGATTTGGCTCCTTCCAAGCCAAACACATTTTTTTAAGGCTGAATCTTTGGCCTGTATCCCAGATACCTGGTATAAGGCTCTATTTGGAGATAAAGCAGCACCCTCTGTCCTTGTTTTCAATCCATGCATCGTGCAAGAATCTGGGCATTTTTGAAGGGAAAATCTCAGCTCAGAGAAGAGCTACATGAAGATCTCAGTCATCAGAATGAGGTGTTTGTGATCTGTGCAGACTTCACTAAAAACCGTCATTTTTCAGGAAGTTTCTGCCTCTGGAAATCAGATTCTTTCAAGGTGCTTTAGTGGCCAAAACTGGCAGGGCTTCAACTCACCAGCTGCTTCTGAGCTTCCTGGCTGAGCAGAGCAGCAGCTGCTTGGTGGGCACTGCAAGGCAGGGTTTTGCTTTTGTGCAGGTTTTAAGGCCGGCCCAGTCCCTCCCTCCTCCCCTAATACTGACTCTGGATCAAGGATGATATTTTGGCTTGTCTTTGAAAGGTGGCAGCCACATATTTCTGGAGAGTGATGTGTCAGCATAAATACCATGGGAACTCCAAGGGCACAGGGGGTGTTGGCCAGTCCAGGACTACTTTTAGGGAGAAAGTTGGGCGAAGGTTGCTGGTGTCTTCCTTGCAGAGGTACTTAAAATAAGAACATCAGTGAGAAGGGACATCAACAAAAGTTTTGGGGATGCACCTTCAGCTGCAAGATGATGTACAGACACTGTATGGTTCCTGCAGCCCAGTTTGGAGCAAGATGAGATCCTGGGAGAGAAATCACAGAATCACAAGACACGCTGAGCTGGAAGGGACCCACAAGGACCATCCAGTCCAATCCTCAGCCCTGGACAGAACCATCCCCAAGAGTCACACCCTGTGCCCCAGAGGATCATCCAAACCCTCCTGGAGCTCTGGCAGCCTTGGGGCTGTGCCCACTGCCCTGGGGAGCCTGGTCAGTGCCCAACCAGCCTCTGGGGGAAGAACCTTTTCTGAGATCCAGCCTGACCCTGCCCTGACACAGCTCCAGCCATTCCCTGGGTGCTGTCCCTGGTCCCCCCAGAGCAGAGCTCAGTCCCTGCCCCTCCTCTACCCCTCCTGAGGAAGCTGGAACTGCAGTGAGGTTTCCCCTCAGCCTCCTCTTCTCCAGCTGAACACACCAAGTGCCCTCAGTGTCCTCACATGGCTCCAAATCAAGGCCCTTCCCCATGTTCACAGCCCTCCCCGCTGCCTTCCACACCCTGTCCTTTTGCACAGGGTCTGCAGAACACACCACAACCGACAGACACAACCACAGCCCCAACACCAGCCCAGGAACCACCTTCCCAGAGCCCGCTCGGCCTTTCCCGCTTCCCTGACACCACCGGGGCCACTGTGGGATCAACGGGAAATCGAAACCCCACAGCTGGTGGGGCCACCTGCCCCTGAAGCCCCTGCAGCCCCAGCACCCCTCAGCCCTCCCCGGGGACGGCGTCCAGCTGTGGAGGGGCCGGGGTGGCTGGCGCGGGGTCAGCCGGGGAGCCGAGGGATGCGGGCCCAGCGCCGCGGGATTAGGGCGGGAATCCGGGCCCGGGGGGGGGACACGGCATCGGGGCAACAACTGCGGGAGCCCTTCCCAGGGAATCTGCCAGGCTGGGCTGTCTCGGATCCAGCCCCTGTGTGTCGGATCAGCACAGCTGGATCTGCGCCGCCGCTAATCCGTCTGCATGACGCGCCAGCTGCCCGGCAGAGGGGCCGGGATGGGGCCATGGGATGGCCTGGAGACCCCCCTGAGTCCTCTGACCTGCAGGAGGAACTCCATGGAGGCCTCTGGGGCCCTGGCCTCCAGCTCTGCTTGTTCCTGCTGCTCCTCACCCCTCCCTTTGTCCATCCCTGTCATGGTGCTTCGCACAGAGCGGTTGTGATGGGTCCATAAATCCTCTGCCCTCCCGTTGGGTCTGTGTTTGCCATGCTGGAGGTAGTGATGCTTCATCATCCTCATCATCAGCCCTGGCTGCATCCCTCCAGTCCACAGCACAGAATCACAGAACATGCCAAGCTGGAAGGGACCCACAGGGATCATCAACTCACACTCCTGGCCCTGCACAAGCCCATCCCCAAGAGTCACACCCTGTGCCCCAGAGGATCATCCAAATATCCCTGGAGCTCTGGCAGCCTTGGGGCTGTGCCCACTGCCCTGGGGAGCCTGGGCAGTGCCCAACCAGCCTCTGGGGGAAGAACCTTTTCTGAGATCCAACCTGACCCTGCCCTGACACAATTCCAGATCATTCCTTGGGTCCTGTCCCTGGTCCCCCCAGAGCAGAGCTCAGTCCCTGCCCCTCCTCTGCCCCTGCCCAGGAAGCTGTACCTGCAGTGAGCTCTCCCCTCAAGCAGCTCCAATGGCTTCAGCCTCAAAAACACTGTCGCTCTTCCCAAAGCGCTTCGAGATCTTCTAAAAACACAGTGCAAGACACGTTTCTCCCCCCACTCCCTCCCATTTCTGGGGTAATTAGTCCCTGTGAGTGAATTCCCAGCCAGTGGGACGGGCAGATGGATCCCAGATCCATCACCCACACCGGATGAGGATCCTGTGGCAGCACCGCGCTCTCGGCTCCGGAACACGCAGCATGTTTGCCTCTGATTAGGGTTGCTTTTGCTTTCCAGCTTTCTGTCACCACACTATTGTTTTATAACTTGATACCTAATTTATTTCAGCGACAACAAATAATTTGGCAAGTACTCCCCATCCTTGTTCTGGCAGAATTCTGCTCTAGGATTGATAAAGCTGTTAAGCCGGGGAAGGAGGGGGTGGGTGTTGTTTTGTGTTGTTTGGTTTGGGGATGGGTTTGGGTTTTTTTTTTTTGGGTAGAAACTTCAAGACATCAAGGAAATCTTTCAAAAAGTACCACTGACACCCCTGCCTTCCCTTCAGAGCTGTCAGTCAAGGGAGAGGCTGCCATGCCAAAAATGTGTGGTGACAGAGGGGTGGGGAACACCCAGAGCCGAGCCTGGCAGGGCTGGGAGCCACTGCATCCCTCTGCCCTTCCCAAGGCCATCCTGCTCCTCCCTGCTCAGCCAGGTGCTCCCTGCCCTCGGTGCCCTGGCCAGGAGAAGGCAAATCCCTTATTCCCAAGCAGGACTGGCTGCAATCCTTGTCTTTAAGAGGCTGGTGCATTCCTTAAAGGGATTCCCAGGGGTCTTCCGAACTCAAGCGAAGTCACAGGAGATATCCAAGATCCCACCAGGTGGATCAAGCTGAAAGCTGGTGGCAATTCCAGCGGTGTTTTTCCAAGCATGACCTGAAGTGATTCCCTGAAGCTCAGCTGGTGCCTCAGCAAGAGGTGTTGCCTCCAGCCCCTGAATCCCTTCTTCCACAAACCTCTGTCATCCTCTTCCTGCACACAAGGTAGAACTCCCACTGCAGCTTCCCAGCTGGGTGGGGTTGGATTTGGAGTCCTTCTGCCTTCCTGGATGCCCCAAAGGAGGCTGTTCCCCAGCCTGCTCCATGGAAACACGGCAGCCTCACTCCCACTGACTCATCCCAGGACATGCAAGTGCACTGGATATTAGGAGGAAATCCTTCCCTGGGAGGGTGGTGAGGCCCTGGCACAGGTTGCCCAGAGAAGCTGGGGCTGCCCCATCTCTGGGAGTGTCCAAGGCCAGGTTGGAGCAACCTGGTTTGTGGAAGGTGTCCCTGCCGTGGTAGGAGATGGCACTGGATGGGTTTTAATGTCCCTTCCAGCCCAAACAGTTCCACAATTTTATGAAGCAACTCCAGGGTTTAATCCAGCTCCCTACAAAAGACTGGCATCAGTGTCTGCTGTAGGCAGCTGTATCCTTTGTGTTCTCCATAGGTCAGAGCAGAGCTCTGGAGGGCACAGAAATAAAGTTTATAAGAGAACTTCTCTCCTTCCTACGAGAGCCACGGCTCTGACCTTATCCTGCCTCACCTCCAGCCATACCAGTCTGTTCAGCCTGCACATACACTGATGGTCTGCAGAGATTCCCCCTCTCTGGAAAAACACACTCCTCCTTTCTTCTGGGCTCCTGGGGAAGCTCGAAACTTATTCCGTGTTCCGATAAGTAAAAGCAAAGAGCCAAAGTGGAGCAAAACCAGATGCATCGATTAAACAAACACGAACTCGACGGTCCCTGCACGTCCCCAGCGTGGAGTTGGCTCTGATTTATCAAGACACATTCAGCTTGGGAAGAATGAGGCCAAATATCTCGAAATCTCTGCTCTCAGGAGCCCACAACACTTGACTTTTCTGTGCTGGCTCGTGGGCAGGCAAAGAGCTGCCCCACCACACTTCCCTGGAACAGCCCCTCCTTGTCCTGGCTGGAATGCCAGCCCATGGCCAGGGACTCGAGTGGGGCACGCAGATGGCACTGCCACCCGGCAGGAACCAGTTTCCTCGCCCAAAATCACGCCTCTGGAGCGTTGCTTTTCTTTTTAACTCCCAAAATAAAGTGGCAAACGGATGGGGAGGGACACGGGAGGGAGGACACCAGGAACTGGGAGGGTGGAGAGCAGGGGATCTGCTCTGGGATTCACAGCCTGTTGCTTCAGATTTGAAAAGGTATCCCCAGAGGACACTTGAAGGGGATGAATGCTAAGGAAAAGATGGATCACAGGCCAATTCTAATAGTTCTGATTAAGCCAATCTCCTGCTGAGGCCGAAAAGAGTTCACTCCTCCATCTTATTAAGTCTTCCAGTGTATAAGAGCTCGCTCCTCCTTTCCATACCCACTGGGAAAAGCTCCAGAAATTCTGGGTTAGACTCCACCAGAGGAATTTTAAGTTAGAAAAATCATTCTCACCGGAAGGGGTTAAACACTGGGAGAAACCACCTGGATTTAAAGTGGAGTCACCCCCTGGAAGCTTCTGCAGGCCAGGTTTGACCCACAGGCACCACTCAGGAGCTGCTGCTCCATCCTGGGGCAGGAGATGGATGGGATGACCTCGACAGGTCCCTCCCAGCCTTGTTCTCCATCATGGAGAGAGAACAACCCCCAGTTTGCCGTGGGATGTTGTCTCAGGGATCCTTCATCCAGCAGATGATCCAGCTCTGCTGATCCCGGTGTTGGGATGCCACCGGTGGACTCTGGCGTGTGGTTTCCTTCCCTGGAGTTAAACCCTCGTTTAAATCCACATCAGAAACCACTCAGGCCCTGCAGAGCCTTGGTCTGGAGCCCTAAACTGGGCTTTATTTTTAAGCCAGGGGCTGCCATCTGAATCTGGGATTTGTTGTGCAAGTGGAGCATCTGGCAAAGCCCAAAATACCACAATGAGCTGGAAAGGCCCTTTCTCCATTGGCAGTGCCCAAGGCAGGGGTGTTTTCTTTTTGTTACTGAGCAGGGTAAATCCATGGGATAAATTAAGCTGTGGCTGCTTCTGGCTCAGACTGTCCCTGCCATTGCTGGCTGGAGAAACCTCGAGACTTCTTGGGCAATAAAAAGATTGCCTGCCACCTCCAGATCTTGCTGCATGAAATCGGTGGTTTCTGCTCACAACTGGGTTTGTTTCAGGGCTGTTTTTTCCCCCTCCTGATACAGCTGCTGCCAGGCCTGTTGTTAAGGCAATAGTTCATATTTAAATGCACCCTGATAACGGGGAAGGCTCAGCTCCCTGCATACACATTGTGTTTGAATTTCAGTGATTCCCAAGCCTGCTCTCTCTCTCACTCCTGCCATTCTCGGGGTTTATTCCCAGGCAGAGCTAATAATTGCAGTTTCATCTGGAAGGGAAGGCATCTGAGTGCAATAATGAGCATTTGATGGAAGGAGAATACCAGCAAGGCCGAGGTCATAAAAATACCATATTCCAACCCAGCTGTTTATCCATTTCCTCCAGTGCTCATCATCCCAGTCTGCTGGCTGAGCTGCTTCCTTTCCCTTTGAAGGAAGAGGATGACCAGGCAACCCAAAAAAAATCAAGCCCTAAAGTGAACGCAAAAGGTTCCCAGCTGAAATTGGGAAAATTGAATTTTTTCTTGCAAGTGCAGCCCCAAGTTGATTTAAGGCAGGATGAGGCAGAGGAACTGGCACTAGGGAGGGTGTAAAATTAGAGGCCGTGTCTAATTGCAACAATTTTGCCTGTTCAGGCTGAGAGCAAATTGAGATGTTTTCAAGCTAAAGGTTCTCTGACCCTGATAAGGGAAGTCATAATTAGGTGGGGTCCTCCTCAATTAGCTCCAAACTTCACTTGACCTCGAGGTGGTTAATTAGGGGCTGTCAGACCAGTCAGGTTCCTCCTGTAAAGTGGTTTTTAGCTGTGCCTGAGATGGCTGCAAAGCTCCAGGCCTGGCGTGGAGGCAGTTTGGGGACGTGCTGTGGGCCACAGGGATGCTGAGGACGCAGTTCCAAGGCTCCAGCTGGGATGGACACGATCCTGGGCACAGGGAAGGTTATAAATCCATCCCAAGGTTGGATGGATTTATAACCTTCCCTTCTGGCTCTGTCCCGATGGTCTTTTTTGTTTCTGGAGGGTGCAGAGGAAGGACCAAATGTGCCATCCACCCCTTCTTCCCTCTCCTCCTGGCCTCCCCGTGGCCGGGAATTTCCACACTGCTCCTTAGGCAAGGGGTGCTTTGGAGTCCCCTGAACAATCATCGGGAAGAAAGACAAAATAATGATTTTAAATGAAAATAGTCACAAGTGGGGAGTCTCTGTGCTGGGACATAATTCCCCTCAGACTGCCTGTCTTGGAGCTGTTTGCCAGTTCCTCCAGCATGTAATCTTCCCATTTCCTACAGCCCAGCTCTTTTTTGCACACTTATAATTAGATGTGTTTTTTTCTCCTCTCTCTCCCTGACCTCAGGCTCCAGCCTTGCAGCTTCTGAAAGTGGCTCACGTCTCATTAATTAGATTTTTTTGTATGATTCCCCTGTCCTGCCCAGGGTGGGTGAGGAAGGTGATTACACAGAGTTTCAGAGGGAAACGTTTCGTCTGCGGTGTCCTGGAGGAGTTTGGGAAGGAGATGGGAGTTGCAAAGAGCTGGGGATGGGATGTGTCCAGTGGCACCAGGAGGAGGGGGTGGTTGGAGGGAATGCCATGGGAATGGTGGTGTCTTGGAGCAGATTTTCCCTGCACAGCTCAAGGCTTGGCTTCCCCAAGAACAAACCCCGAGCAGAGGCGGTTTCCCCTTCCCTGCTTTGGGGATTTGACATGATTACATACATTAACTCATGGCTTTTCCCTTGTAATTGCTGCTTACTTCCTATAAATGTGTGTGTGTGTGGATATACACACTCACACGCAGATAAATATATGTATAAATATATATATATATATATATACACACAGCTATGCATGGCTGTGTCTGTATATAGGGATATACAGAAATACACATAATATTATTGAGTTTATCACACTTTAAAGCATGTTCCATCGAACACCAGCTACTACAGGGGCTCTGAAAATATGCACTGGGTGGTCTGGGGAGTGAAACAATATTTATCTGCCTATTTCTTATCTATTTCCTTCAGTATCTGAGCTCCAGTGGCCCCTGAGTCGTGGATAGTCACGACCCAATGTTGTCTCGTGGGTGCCTGGGGGGAGAAAAGGGATGAAAGCTCAACCAACCCTCATTTCCTGAGGAACTGATGCCCAAGTTTCCTCTGGTTTGTGCATGAGGCAGTGTGGGATTCATGCCAGGTTACAAAGAACCAGGATTTTCAAGATTTGGAGGTGACTGCCTCTGCTTTGTATTTTTTTCACTCACATAAAATACACATTGTAAGGAGGTGCCAGGAAAATTATGGATTGGTGTGTTATGGAGGGCAAGGACCACGTTTAGGTGATGCTTGTTGTGTATCTTCCCTGAAAGAGGGGATGGAAACATGTTTGTTCTCCTGGCTGGGTCAGAAGGTGCCTGCTGGGCTCGGTGGAGGTGACAAGGACAAGACACGTGGTCCCAGTTCACACATCAAGCAAAGAGACCAGTGACCTCTGTTTTCTTTGCCCTGCTCAGTGTTACGCAAATCTTTCTGAAAAAAGGGCTGAAAATATGATTATCTTCTGATTTAATAACATCCCATTGTCTGCTGGCTGAAAGTGGAGAGGGGACATGAAAAGACAATTACTTCTGATTGTTCAAATTCGTCTGCACTGGTTTTTGTGTCACATTAATTCAGTTCTTCAGCTCATCCACAGGGGCAAGAATGGATTTGGTTCTGACCTCTTTTAGCATGGTTTAGCTTCTGGTTCTGAGATTTTTTTGTCTTCTTTATTTCTATTTTCTCTGAAACAGTGGAAACAGGCCACAGCCAGGAACAGGATGTTGAGCAAAGCCCTTCTGCTCCTCATGGTATTAAAATCTCCTGGCTGTCTGGTGGATAGATCATTTCTCCGTGCTCTGGATTAAACAAATGCTCTGATTTAGGGGGCAGGAAGGACTTCTCTCAGGTCACAAGGATGAGGACTCGGGAGCAGGCACAGGATCACTGAGGATTTCCCCCAGCAAATTCCCTGGGATTGCAGGAAACCCGACATTAGTGATGCTCTGGCACATCACAATGGTGGGGTTGTGTCTCAGAGGGTTCTGGGAGGTTCCTGAGATAACAGTGGGTGGGAGACTTTGGGAGTGGGTGCCCTGGGAACCTCCCTGGGCTAAAACCCTCTGGTTTTCCTGAAAGAACCAGGAGCTGGTGTGGGCGCTGAGTGTGGTCCATTGCAACCCTCTGTTCCCAAAGCTCATCTTCCTGAGCCACCTTGTTCCCTTTAGCATGACAAAGGAGGGTTTCCTGAGTGTCTCTTGCCTGATTTTCCCTAAATTCTGGTCCTGGTGGTGCCTCCTGCCCTTCTGGGGCTCTGCCCAGCTCTGAGCTCCACTTCCCCCAGCAAACCTCAGAGACATTAAACAGCAGAGCACAGTAAAACCTAAATTTGAGCAGTTCAGGTCCATGGGGGAATTTAAGTCCTGCTAACTCTGAGTGCTGTACCTGGCACTGGTGCAGAGACAGCTCAGACATCACGTTAACCTGGCTGCAGCCAAAGGCTTTGCCCTTTCACTGGTGATAAAGAACTTTATCAGTTCATTACAGCAGGGCTTGGAGCCTTTCAAAGACAGGGTTTTTCCCTCCCTTACTTTTAAGAAAAAGTAGTAAAAAGGACAATTCAGGCTGGAGTTGAAGGAAAACCCTCAGATCTCCTGATTCAATTCGTGTCACAGGACTCTTGGCAAGGAGTTTCTGAGGGAGTTTTGAGTTCTGCACGTGATTTTGGCCACGGGGAGAAGGTCTGGATGACACTCAGGAGACTGCTGAGCTACCTGCTGCTCCCAGAGCCCAGAGGAATGTTCCTGCCTAACACTGGAAAGCAGCAGGGAGTGAGGGAGAGGATCACAAATCATCCAGGCTTTTTTGGGTGACCAAAAGCCATTCAAACTTCTTGAAGTGAATGCAGATTTCACAGCTGTCTCTGCTAAATGACTTACAGGATCCAAGCTTTCCTCTGGGTGGTCTTTTCCCCTGTTATCTCCCCTCTCCCTGTCACTCTGCCTGGCCCCCACTGAGCTGCAGCAGGACCCGGGACTGGGCAGGTCGTTCCTCTAACACAGAGTGTGGGGGCTGCTTTGGGATCTTTTCCTTGATTTATCTTATCGATACCAGTCTTGGAACGGGGACAATCCTGGCTTCCAGAAATCTCAGCTCAAACTCACAGCCCGTTTCCCAAGCAGTTTTCCCAGCCTGGGAACTGGGGCTAATCAGAGCCTGTGCAGCCCACCCGCTTCTCACCACAGCCCTGCCTGATAATCCCTGCTCAGCTGCCCTGGACCTGCACAGGACTGGCTCTTTCCTTCTGTTAATCATCACAGAACCATGGAATGGGTTGGGTTGGAAGGCACCTTAAAGCTCATCTCATTCCACCCCTGTGTCATGGGCAGGGGCACCTTCCACTGGACCAGGTTGCTCCAAGAACACTAAGACCAGTGTTGCCTCCTGGTAGCCCAACAATCCAACGATAATTCAATAAAACACAACCAAAAATATTTATCCAATAGAATGAACTTTACTTAAATATTGTTATATTTCATATGTAACATAAAATAATGTTGTATTTCTGTTGCCACATCTCCAGGAGGACAGAAGGCCTTTCAATACTTATAAGAGAGATGGGGACAGACTTTTTAGTAGTGACAGGACAAGGGGTGATGGTTTTGTGCTAAAGAAATGTAGATTCAGACTAGACAAAAGGAAAAAATGTTTTAAAATGAAGGGTGGGGAGACCCTGGCACAGAGAAGCTGTGGCTGCCCCATCCCTGCAAGTGTCCCAGGCCAGGTTGGATGGGGCTTGGAGCAACCTGGGCTAGTGGGAGGTGTCCCTGCCCGTGTCAGGGGGGTGGAATTTGATGAGCTTTAAGGTCTTTTCCAACCCAAACCAGTCTGTGACTCTGTGATTTCAGAACACTGAACACAGGAACCAGCTTTTCATGGAATATGCGGAAAGGCTTCCAATGGGACTGTGCAGTTCGGAGAGGAGCAAAGTAAAAGGTGTTTTGGTGTGTCTGTGTGTGTACAAAGCACGGAAAGAAAGACTTCTTCCACAGCCTTGGAGCATGTTTGATGGGATCTGCCCTGAGCTGGGAGCTGTGGAGTCAGGGATCAGGACATGGCCCGGGATCAGCTTCCCCCCAGCCCAGCACATGCTTAAACTCCTGAACCGCGAGCGATTTCCATGGGCTGGTGTCGGGTGTCCAGCCCAGCCTCGCTTGGATGACAGGGAGACATGGAATCATTTTCTCCAGCTCGAGAAAGCAGCAAAGTGCTGCTCACAGCAACACATTAGCACTTAAATCCCCTCATTCCTACGGAATGAAATGGATACTGATAATTATTAATGGGCAATAAAGTTGCAGACTGGAAAGGCAAAGTTCATCCAGCCACGGACAGATGAGTATTTACAAATATGTCAGCCCAGTGGAAAAATTCTGCTCAAATCCTGTTGCTTACTGATATTGGAGTAAATGTTCTTGGATACTGTTGGAAGGAATTTTGTTTTAGGGAAAAACCTGGTGTCAGGAAAGTGAAATTGTTCTGGGTATCGAAGGGTAAAAAAAAGTTGCTGCTTCTTTATGGTTCTTGAAATACAGTGGTTGAAACAGTGTTCTAAGAAGACTTTGGAACTCACTGAAATAACAGTTTCCAAGTAGAAATGGAGACTTTTCCAGCTTTCCTTTTTTTCTTGTTAATAAATAAAACTTTTTAATTCAGAGTTTTTATTTTAAGTATTAATAGGTTTTCTTGTAATGTTTCTAAGCACAGCCATTTAGAAGTTTCTGCACCAATTTTTTTTATTGCTTTGCCTTTGACTTTTGGTTTGGTTTTTTTTTAATTATTTTGGGATTTTAAAATACCACTTTGCTGGAATTCCCAATAAACTGAAATTAGTCTGAGTCACTGTGGCTGACAACTGCCCATGTGACAAGTCTATGATGGGGCACAGTTATCGTGCTTTTCTCATGGGTTTATCCCTCCAGGTTTGTGTGGAGTCTGATCTGGAATTTGGTCCCCAGGAGCTAATTCCCGTGCAGTGCAACCCACTCCTCCCAGTTATTCCAGTACTGGATGGAAGAATGTTCCCAGCAGTGATGGATGGGGATTGTCCAAGCAAATTTGAGGCCATCAGGCCTAGTGAATAATTTCTCAATGGCACAACTTTATCCCAAGGAATCTGCTCTCCACCACTGCAGATATTTCAAGGTCAGGTAGTTGCCTGAGTTTTATTTAATTGCTGAACTGGTTCCTTGGCAGCTGACACATTTCAGGCCACCACTGTGCACCTGTGAGCTGAGAAGGACATTCCCCATCTCCCAGGCCTGGCTGCCTTCCTTGGAAGGAAGTCGAGTTTTTGGCTGGATTCCAGGGAGGTGCCTCTCTGCTCCAGGGGGGCCGATGGCCGAGCCTGACCCGTCCTGCCCGTGGCTGACAGGTAGTTATGGGCAGCAGAACAGGCAGATGGCTGAGAAGGGAAAACCTTTTCCAGCCTGGGATCAGTGTCCCCTGGCCAGCTGGCTGCCTGTGCTCCCTTCATCCCGACGACCTGGAAACGCGGGATAATTTATGTGTTCAGTGGACCAGAACCGACTCCGGGAGCCTTCAGGGTCTTCCATCATCCCAGGAATGAAATGGCTGATGCAGGTTTTAGAACTTGACTGTTTGTCCAGAAAACTCAGCTGCCTTTTCACGTGGCATCTGAAAACCTTGGATGAGTTTAACACCGCTGAGATCCGACCTTCCTCCCCGCTCCTGGCACATCCACCAAAGCCCTCTGCACACTTCTGCTCATCTGGGCTTGGACCAGGTAAAAAAAAACTTGCTGCTCTTTTGTTTCTCTTGTTTGCTTCCAAAGGACAAACCAGGCTTGGATTTTCTTGGGAAAACCCACTTTTGTGAGACACCCAGCTGACTCCTTTGGGACGTGGGTGGGTGCACGGGGAGCCAGAGGGACACTTGGGTGCTCCCGCAGATCCACCTCCGGCCACACACCAAGGGAAAGTTGTCACTTGTGCAGTGGCTTTTTGTGGGATCTCCTGGCATTGCAGCAGCACCTCAGAGGAACCCCCTGAGCCCTGGGGGACTCTTCCACTGAGCATTTAAAATTCAGCTCCAACATAAGGCTGGATGGGAAGAGCTCAGCCCACGGAGGAGCCGGAGCAGCCTCCCCGGGGTGGGTGTTACAAGAGCCTCCCCTCTTTGCCAATCCACAGAGGTCACAAGTTGTCACAGCAGCAGCTGCAGAGCCTGTGCTCTTTGCTTCAAGCTGTTACAGCTTTTAACTGAGGAGTGGATTTACCAGGGATGAGAAAAACGAGCTTCAGCTCTCCCATTAATTTATCCTCCCGCTCCCTTGGCAGCTGCTGCGCCACCAGCTCCACCAGGGAGAAGCCACGGGGCCAGGACTGTGATTTGTCTGTAATTCTGTAGCTCTTCCCAGCCCACCACGCTGGGCCCTGCATCTCCAGGGGCTCTGAGTGCTGATATCACCCCCAGAGCTGGAGCTCTCTGCAGGGCTCAGCTCTTCCCACCAGCCTCAGCATCCCACAGTCCTGGCAGGGAAGGAGGCTCCCCATGGAGTTTTCAGCTCTTGGAGAATCTGCATCCTGCTTGTCCCATCCCACCCTCTGAGGATCAGATCTGTCACATTCTGTGGCTCCTCCTGACCCTGCTGGCAAAGGAGCTCCGTTTTGATAAGAAAGTGTCTGCAGGGAACGCTGGGTCCTGCTGGGCTCCTCCCTCCTGGCCAGGCCACTGCTGGATTTGGCCCTAAGTAGTGCCTAAATCACAGCTTTATGTCTTCTCTGGGCCCTAGAGAGTCTGAAAATGGAGAAGAAAGAGATGTGAAAGGTGATGCACAGTCCTGGCACGGGGTTTGAACCCCAGCTGACCAAAGACCCTTTGATATGACCCAGTTAATGGGAGCACTGGGACCAGTCCAGTTCCCATCACTGCTGAGGGCGAAGGGTTGTTGCCTTCACCGGGCTGCAGTCGAGCACACCTTGGAGTTTTTTGGAGTGTTCCTCTCCTTGGCTCATTCTGGTGTCCTCTGAGCCCTCCTTGTCTCTTCCCTTGCGTGATTCCCATCACAGTTCATGGAATCACAGAATCCTGGAATGGTTTGGGTTGGAAGGGACCTTAAAGCTCATCTCATTCCACCCCCTGCCATGGGCAGGGACACCTTCCACTAGACCAGGCTGCTCCAAGCCCCATCCAACCTGGCCTTGGACACTTGCAGGGATGGGGCAGCCACAGCTTCTCTGGGCAACCTGTGCCAGGGCCTCCCCACCCTCACAGGGCAGGATTCCTTCCCAATATCTCTTCTAAATCTCCCCATTTCCCAGTGCCCTGCTCCTTTGGACACACTCAGGGCAGATGCATCTCCAAGCCCTCTGCCATCAGGATGAAGCAGAGGCATCTCCCTCCAGCATTTCAAGTGTTAATCCAGCCCAGAAAAAAAAAACCTGGATTTTTTTTTTTTGGTTTTTTTGAGGGTCTTTCGGCCTTCTTTATTTTCTTGTTTTGGGGTTTTTTTGAGCTGCTAACTGACATCTGAATGGGAGATATGAATATAGAAATGATTCTTTGCTGAAAGCTGCAGAAAAGCCACAACCCTCAGATCAAACAAGTTTTTGTGCCACAGCAAAATTAAATCCTTGTGATTTCCATATTCTTCAGTCAACAGGCTGGCGCCCAAATCGTTGCCATGGCTACTTAAGTACAGGCTGTCAGGAGCAGGGGAGGGAGTGGGAGACACGCTGTCCGAGGGTTAAGTAGCTGTTTAATTATTCAGCCCAATATCTGGCAAGCACTCCAGATTGACAAAGGGGGGTCTCCTGTGATCTCGGCCTGGATGGATCACTTTAACCCCTTCTCCTGCCTCCCCGGGAGCTGCTGCCACATTCCCTGATGAAAGGAAGAGAAAAGTGGATTTACTTTGCTCTGCTTTTCTTCCCTCTGTCCCCTGTTGCTCGTTTTCCTCTGTCAAACTCGCTGGAGGCTCTGTGGGAGTCAGGGATGCTCAGCACTCCAGGAAATGGGATAACAGCAGCCTTGGCTGGTGGAAGGTGTCCCTAGGGTTTAAATTAGATGGTCTTTAAGGTCCTTTTCAACCCAACCCATTCTGTGATCCCATGAACATCCCCCTTTTGACCCCCTGGGCTGTGCCTCAGTTCTCCCTGTTCCTGCAGCCCCAGGGGATGGGGATGCCCTTGGCAGGAGCTTTTTCCTGCAGAGATCCCCACCCTGGGACGTGTTGGCTCTTCCCAGGCTGCCCCATTCGGAACAAGGCATGGCCTGGGGCATCCATCCTGGGGGGGAATTGTGGAGCTTGGCTCCAGAGCCGCTGGGGAAGGGCACAGCACAGTCACCCAGCGCTGGCTGAGCGGGACAGGACGGTGTTTGCTGCCTCCAGAACCTCCCCGTGATGGTTTGTCTCAATTTTACATGTTTGGCATATTGGGAACCTAGGCTGCTTTTTTCCTAACGGAGCAAAACAATGAAAATACTTGGAAAAACCCCAACTATGCTGGTCAAGACTCCCTCGCTAAAGAGAGTTGTGTTTTCAGATGCTTTCCCCTCTTTTCAGCTCTCCCTTCCTATTTAACTCCAGAGGAACCCAGGCTCTCTCCCGTGCAAACTCCAAGGCTTTTTCTTTCTGGGAATCATATTAAAAGCCTTGCCTGGCCCAGCTCCTTTGCCAAGCTGATTATTGTGTTGTCCTGTGATCTGAAAACACTGGGGGTAAGGTAAGGTAACAGCTCCAAATCCACCACTTAGTCATTGCTGGACATGAAAAACTGCTTTGGTTATCAAAGAAATATGTTGAAAGCGGACACTGATGGTCCCTGGGGGGCCAAATACCTGCCTGGTGCCAACAAAAAGAGACAGATTAATGAGCTCCATGGCCAGTTGCTTCTGCACTCTTTTCTTAACCTTTCTTTTCCAGAGGACTTCCAGACAGATAAAGGACAGCGCCTGGTTAATCATTTATCCATCTGCATATCCAGCCTCTCTCTTCATATTCTTCTCTGGCCTCAAAGGGAAAATTAACATATTTATTTTCTGGTTTCTCCCCCGCAAGCCCACGGAAGCAATTTTGGTCGCAATAGGAAGTCGTGGCCCATCCAAGTCAAGTTAAAAAAAAATAGAAGGGGAAAAAGGAGAGAGGCAAAAGGAAGGAGGCTGGAGTGCCTGACTGGGGAGGTCTGCCTGGGAGAGGCTGCTCCAGCCTTCCTGGCCTGCCCTGACAGGTTTTTTTTGTGCTCCAGCACATTTTCAGCTGCTGTCCCGGGGTGGTTTCCTCGCTGAGCTGCTCGAGGTTGATGCTGCAGGGCTGGAGAGCTCAAGGCTCCACTCAGACCTCAGAGCTGGAGCCTCCCAACCCCAGCCTGTCATCCAAACACTTTGCTGTCATCAGGGCCGAGCAGAGGAGCCTTTTCCCAGCCTTTCCAACCCCCCGAATCCCGTGGGATCGGTGGCCTGGCTCATCCCTCAGCGCTTTCTCCAGAGCCCCTTTGCTCTGTCAGACACTTCCTGCCACCCCTGTGGTGGGATCCTTGGATTTTCCAGCCCTTCCCAGTTTTCCCCCTGGCCTCCATCTTCCCACTTTGGTCACTTCTGTCACAGCAGGACCCACATGGGGAGGACAGATGCACAAAACCCCCTCTTTGGACAAGCACAGCTGCCTGGACCCCCAGTGGGGATCCCCCCACCATCCCGTGCCTCAGTTTCCCCACCCTCACACTGCAATTCCTTCGATTTTCTTTCCTTTGCCCTCCTCGAAATGACATTTTGTAAATAATACAGGTCACAGAGCTGTGTGGCATCGCAGCATTCCCTGGATAATATATCCTTCCTCTCTGTGTTTTCCTGAAAACCCAGAATGCTCATGGAACGTTCCAAGACGAAATGCCAAGAATTCCCTAATAAATGTCTTGGGTTTTTCTGTTTTTCTGTAAGTAATGAAAATGAAGCATCACTTAAAGTCTTTATTGAGTCTACTACGCTTGGTTGGATTTCACTGCCTTCTGCTTTCCTGGGAAGGCTGACCACTCTCTCTCTAATTTCATTCCACAAGCCACTTTGGACTTCTCTGTTGGGAAGAGAAAGATATTGGATATTCAGGCAGTAAATTCTCCTTCACCTGATGGGACACCAGCAGTGTCAGGGGGATGGACTGGAATATTAGTGGGATCTTTGCTCAGATTGTGGGTACAGGGCAGGAATGGCACAGCTGGGTGCAGACAACACGTGTCCCCATCTCCAAGAGTCTTCTCACAGCCACTTGATTCTTTTGTTGGTGGCTTCCCTTTGGTTGAAACCCAGGAATTAATGGCAAAGAAGCGTTTTCAGGGTGATTTATTCTGTCTCAGCTGAGCTGTGGCAGCTCTGCAAGTGTCTGCTTTATCTGGGTTCACTGAAGGTTTAATAAAATACCATTTTGCCTCAGGATGTGGGTGGATAAAGGGTGCTGGCAGGTCCAGCTCCTCCTGTGCACCAGCACAGGCTGAGCTGCAGCACTGGCACCGGGTGGTCCCTCCATCCCGTGTTTTCCATGGCCAAGGAATGGCTTTCAGGTGCTTTGATTTTGTGCAGCCTCCTCCAGAGACATGAAAATCCTCATTGCAGAGGTTGGGTAAAACATGGGAAATGTCAGGAATTGGATCCATTTCCTTGAGCATCAGGTCTGCTGGTGGCATCAGTCCCTGCACTTGCTCCTGTTCCACCCCCAATTCCTGCTCAGTTTTCTGTTCCAGGAGCCTGACCAGCACTTTGGCAGCATTTAAAGCCTTCCCAAGGTGAATGGGGAATTCCTGGCAGGATAACAACAGCCTGGAAGGTTGTTTAACACCTCAATGACTTCTGCTGCTGTCCCATCAGTTGATGGGACCTCTGGGAAGGACAAGATGTCACCTCAGCACCGCTGTCACTTTGTCACCTGCCTGGAGGGGCAGGTTTGTCCTGGGAAGGTGACTGAGCCAGCCATGCTCAACATTTTGGGGTTGGAAAAAACAGTAGCACTGAAATCAAGGAGCAGGGCAAAAAAGCCCTTCTGATTTCCCAGGGAAAGCAGGTCCCCCAGGCCTGGGAGCTCGACAGCGGGTGCCTGTGTTGAGATTAATTTGCTTAATTGTTGCCCGCTGGTAGCAACAGTTGCCATGTTTACTGGTTGAGTCAGTAGTGCTTGTGAAAACTCTAATTCAGAGGCACCTCAAGTCATAAAAACCAGCCTTGGAATGGGGCTTTCACGTCAGCTACTGTTGCTTTGCTACAGCAAACACAACACTGCCCTCCCCACCCAGCCCTCTCCTATCCCGGGCAGTATTGATCCTTCATGGACAAGGCCTGTGGAATTTCACATTTTAAAAATGTGATTTTTTTACCCCCCCTAAACTGTTATTTCTGGATGTAGGAAATTGTAGTCCTCCTCATTGCCATGGCAATGCAGTCCTGGGGTTTGTGTGTCCCACCTTGCATGGGGGAAGAGCTGGAGGAGGCACCGGGTTATTATCCCTGTGGGAGTCCTTGGAAAACCAGGGGGAGGATTTTTCTGGCTCCAGAGGAATGTACATTCACAGAATCCCAGACTGGTTTGGAAAGGACCTTAAACATCATCCAGTCCCATCCCCTGCCATGGGGACACCTTCCACTAGCCCAGGTTGCTCCAAGCCCTGTATAGGCCTGGCCTTGGACAATTCCAGGGATGGAGCAGCCACAACTTCTCTGGGCAACCTGTGCCAATGCTTTACCGTCTATATATCCATAAATTTATGCCCATCGGGGTCAATAAAGAGAGGCCAATGGCTATTCCAGAGAGGGATGGATGGATCTGTGAATGATGAGGCCTCACTGAGCTCCAGTCCATGGAGTTTGGGATCCTGGTGGTTCTGCACAAATGCCTTTTTCCTGCCTTGTTGGCCTATGTTCCCTTAATGGCCCTTTATCTCTGCATCTGTGCTATTGGAATGCCCTCCTGCTCTTCCCTTGGCATCACTTGGCTCTGTCTCCCAGGGTTAAGACAGAAAATTGCTCTCGTGTGGAACAGGAAGATATTACAATGCTGCTTGGGAATCCAGGGCAGGCAGAGGAATATACACGAAAAAAAAGTGATTAAAACCTCTGTGTCTACAGGGCTGTGTGGCTCTGACTCCTGAAATATCTGTGGGAGACTTTTAGGGACTGCAATCACCCTCCTCCCTTCCACACGTGCCCGTTTAGTCGTCACACCTCCACCTTTAACCACAGAGGGAGTTGGAGTCTCAGCCCGAGACACCACGGCAGGTGCTTAAATCCATTTTTTCAGCAAAAAAGCCGTATCTTTTATGGCATAAAGGCAGGAATCCATCCCCCAGGAATGAGAGCTGCAAGGCAGGTAAAGCAGGAGAGGAGGAATGCTTGGAACAAGGAGCTATGCCTGGAAATTTCCCTGCTGGTAGGTAATGGCTTGGAGCAAAGGCAGTGCCCCTGGGAGCTGCAGGATCCCTCAGCACAGCACAGGTGAGCACAGGGTTTTGTCTGAATGACACTTATTTTTGTGGCACCAGCTGGGATCTGAGGGCTGGGAAAACCACTTCTCATATTGGATTGCCAGGCAGTCAGGAACCACATTAATAACCCCTCCCAGAGCTCATAAAACCAGAGGGATGCTGCCAAAGGAAAAGGACTGAGCTTTGCTGTCACAAGCAGAGGAGGAGGAATCGAAGCTTATGGCACAATTTTGTGTGAGTAAAGTCAGAACATTTTGTTTTGGCTGCACGAGGGGGACTTTCCCAGGGGGACACAATGTTGAAATATTTGGACTATTTGTTTTGGTAAAGGAGGTAAATCCCAGAATCCATCTGCTCTGTGATTCCCAGCTGAGGGAAATGATCTGGTCCCATGAGGTGTGGGTGCAGTCCAGCCCTCACTCCCAGTCCAGTGTGGCAGAGGAGCTATTGATCCCAAA
>NW_020897722.1:1979925-2023799 GCF_003984885.1 Neopelma chrysocephalum
AGCCCTCACTCCCAGTCCAGTGTGGCAGAGGAGCTATTGATCCCAAACCCACTCTGCTCTCACAGATCGGGTGCTCTGCCCTTGGCGGCCTCTCCATCACCCTTTTTTTCAGAAATGACCAAGGTGTAAATTAATGTGCAGCTTCCCAATGCACCTGAAAGTCCTGCTCTGCACTCAGCAAGGAATAAATTCCCTCTGAAGAAGATGAGGATGTACCTGAAGCGCAGGACAGACAAACCCCAAGCACGGAGCTGCTCAGTGCCGAGGGAACGAGCTGCACTCACCCTTAGCCCGTGGCAGGGGACTAATGGAAGAAGTGAATCCACCTCTTTACTCAGCAGGATGACTTAATTTCAGGAGGGAAAATGAGCTCATGAGGGCTGCCAGTTTCCCTTTCACCTTCCCTCTCCCTCCCCGTGGAATGGGAACGGGCAGGGGAGTGACAGACTCCTGCTGACAGCGCTGGCCAGCTGAGCCGGGGTGGGGGGGGGGAGAGGCAAGAACTGGGCAGCAGATCTCATCCAGCTTTCTCCTGGGAGGGAGGGCGAGCAAAGAAGGAGCTTCTCACCCAGCCCTGCAGCTCCTTGTGCCCGTGCCTGGCTTGGCCCGGCTCCATCCCACCCCTCATCCGTGGGAAGAGGAGAAGTGTCAGTCTGACACCTCGTTATTACTCATCCCGG
This sequence comes from Neopelma chrysocephalum, assembly GCF_003984885.1. Taxonomy (NCBI): domain Eukaryota; kingdom Metazoa; phylum Chordata; class Aves; order Passeriformes; family Pipridae; genus Neopelma; species Neopelma chrysocephalum. The sequence continues at coordinate 1,980,606 of NW_020897722.1, forward strand.
TGGCCGTTTGTCATGTAGTGATTTAACATCACACTTTCCACTAAGTGCTCCGTTAAACGGGCTCTAATTCCTGCAGTGCCTCTTCCAGCTTGGGTTTGAAGTGCTGGGATGACAGAGGTGTTGAGACTTCACAGGGAGGAGTTTGGGTCGGAGCCTCGGCCGGTGCGAGTCCCGTTTCAGGACCAGAGCTGGCAAAGGGCTTTGGAAGTGCAGACGTCTGGGAAAAGCAGAGATCCACAGAATTCTGCTGAGGTGATAGTAATAAAAGGAAAACAACTTTAGGAAATAGATGTAAAACCATCCCTAATCACAACCAGGAAATCAACTGCGGGGTGAGGCATGTGTCTCATCTGGGGCTCGGGTTAGGAACAGAAGAATGGGAGAAGGAATCGATTTTGACCGTGCTGTGCTGAGCCCTGCACTGACAGACACGAACCAGCTGCCACTGTCAGCACTCCAGGCACAACCTGACCCGACTGCTCCGTGCCCTGGGGCCAGGAGCCACTGGCAGGACACCCACAGCTCCGGGGAGTTCCATCCTCCCAGGGATGAGAAGTGAATGCAGGAGACACGGATCATGTTGGCAAAGACGTTCTGGAGGTGACTGTGCTTGTGGCTGTGGCCACTGGGAAATCTGTCGGAGGAACCTACTGGTTCCTCTCTCTTTGGTGACTTCTCATTCAGCGACAATGTCAAATTATGGCTTCTGGCTCTGGATATCCCAACTTCCTGCTCCCCAGCCTGAAACACCACTGTTGTTCTTCTTCATCCTCTCCCAGTAGTGGATTTGGGCAGCTTGAATCATTGACTCTCTTCCCCTGTTAGTTCTTCTTCCTTATAGACCTTTCTGACCTTCAAGAAGGGCAGAAGGCAAGGGGAGTCCCTCCAAGGTGGCCAAAACTCAGGAAGAATTTCTCCCTGGAAAGGGTGGCCAGGCCTTGGCAGGGGCTGCCCAGGGAGGTTTGGAGTCCCCATCCCTGGAGGTGTCCCAGAAAGGACTGGACATGGCACTCAGTGCTCTGGGCTGGGGGACAAGGTGGGGATGGGACACAGGGTGGAACTGATGGGCTGGGAGGGCTTTTCCAACCTCAGGGATCCTGTGATTCCCATCAAACCTCCAGGAAGTGCCCAGAGGGCCGTGGGTCTGAGACACCACCACGGGGGTTTGGAGAGACACCAGTAACAGCAAAGCACCCGAATCAGCAGACCTGATTCAAATAAATGATCTGGTCAAAAAAAAATCTTCAAAACACTGTTCAGTGTCAGAGCAAGAGCAAGAAACCTGTTCAGAAAACAGGGCTGTAGTTCTGTCTGTCCTGCATGGCTCTCTGCACTCACACATGTACAAACGTTGAGATCAGCACCGGATGGTGTTTTTTATTTAGTTTCACGCTTTGTTAACTTCTCTAAATTATGTGGAACGCTCTTAATTTTTTTTTTTTAAATACCCAAACTTCTGCCTGTTCCCAATTACCAAAATGAAAAAAAAAAAAAGAAAGAAAAAAAAAAGAAAAATAAAAGAAGGCAAAAGAAAGACAGAGTCAAGTCTGTGGAACAAGCTGGCACCGAAAGGGAGTTGTGTCAACCACACAATGCATGAAACAGCAGAGTTGGAGGCTGGAGAGATGGAGGAGTTAAGGCACGTGGTTGTAGCAGCAGAGGAAGGCACTGACAAAGATAGAAAGAGGGCTTGAGTGTTTCAAAAACCCTGAAGGAAATGTCAGAGATATTTCAGTGATAATTAGCCCTGCCTTCTGCTTCGGGTACTCGGAGGATTTATGTTGCCTTGGAAAAACAAAAAAGCCAAATCTGCCGTGCTGTTTTTTTTTGGGGGGGGTGTAATTTGTTAAATCTTAATAAATGCAAACCAAAGCTTTGGACTGTGCCAGAGGTTCAACCTCCTCCAGGAAACTGGAGGGAAGCAGAACCTGGAATGGCTCAGGACATGCGGCTTCGTTTCGTGTCTTTCTCCAAGCGCTCAAGGTCGGTTTTAATACGACAATTGAAGATGGTTTTTATTCAATTATTGCATTAGTGGGAGCCTGCAGCAGGCTGGGGATGGCCGGGGTTATTGCTGTATGAGTTAATGTTCACACCCCTTTTGGGTGTCCCAGAGGAGCCCTGCAGGCTGGCGGCCAAATTTTATTTTGACTTGGATCCCAGTGTGCAAGCCAACTGTTTCTGCATTTCATTTCTGTCATATCCTGTACATTAAAACACCATTAATTCAAACCTTTTGTTTCTAAGAACAACTGTGCTGTAAAACAGCAATAAAAAGCTGCCAAAGTTCTCTTAAAGCAGGGCAATATCGTGTTCATTCACGCAAACCAGGACGTAAAAATTAAAAAAAAAACATGTATTTTTGCCTAAAACATATTGCAAATAATGTTTCATTCCCCCTCAGCTTTGCTTTGGGATGGGAGGGATGAGTCCAAGAGCAGGTTTCTCCCCACAACCGTGGGATTACGCAGCATCTCCCCCCTCCCCATTTTAACCATTAAATAAAGAACAATCTGTTAAAAGATTTTCATGTGCTGTTGTGAAATGCATTAACCTCAGGCCTGTGATGTAACTCACTCTGTATTCCTTGTATTGGCTTTTCCCTGGAAACATGAGACCCCACTCCAGCTTTATTCCCACCTAATTGCTGGTGATCCAGCGCAGGCTCGGACCCGCCGAGCTCCCGCATGTGCATCCCCGCATGGGGAGCACCAGGAGACACCTCCAGGGGCACATTCCCTGGATTGACCACAGCTAGGAGTCAGGGATACAGCCATGAGTCCAACAGCTTCCCATCTCCACGTGGATCCCGTTATTTAATCCGCTCATTGTGGGGTTTCATTATCTCGCGCTGGAGGAGAAAGAAAAGGCAGCAAAGGGTGATTTTGGAAAACCCACGGGCAGGGATTTGTACCAGAGTTACTCCAAACATCCCATTTGTCCTAAAAACAGCTCAGGACCTGGCCACAGGCAGCACCCACTGCTCCTCCCGGGCACAGGGCCGAGGCTGGGGGTTGATTCTCACACGGGCCATTCACCTCCCAGTTGGACTCCATGGTCCTTGTGGGTCCCTTCCAGCTCGGAATATCCAGTGATACTGTGACCTTGTATTCCCAGGGGATGGATGGACATGGCCGTGTCCTCATCCCAAACACAGCAGGTGAGGAAAGCGTGGAATCACGGAATCATTGAGGTTGGAAAAGAGCTTCAAGGTCAGCAATTCCCACAGCGTGTCCCCCATCACGGAGCTGGTGTGGCCAGCTGGGCACGTGGCATTCAGCCCTCTCCAGAACTGCATTCCCAGTCACTCTACCCTCCTCATGGAATTCTGCCTTCCTCCTGTGGAGGTCTCAGCTTTTAATTTGTGGTCAGACGAGCAGGGAGTTTCAAACAGCACCATACGCTTTCCTGCTCCACCCAAATGGGATCTGCTTCCTTGGCTTCCCGAGGCTCTGGATGAGCTGGATTCATAACCACTTCCCTCTCTTCACAGTGCATTTGGGATCATGATGATTTTTATTGTGGTCAAGTGTCAGGATGTGATTTTTCATCGTGGGGTGATTTTTGGGGGTGTCCTGTGTGGGGCCAGGAGTCGGACTCGTTGATCCTTCTGGGTCCCTTCCAAGTGATATTCAGGATATTCCATGATTCTAGGACACAGACACATGGTGCTCCCAAGTGCCAGCCTGGGGTCCTACACCAGAGCAGCTGAGCCATGTGCTGTCTCCAGGAGTCTCCCATCCCTTGAGCTTGTTTTCCCATCCCTTGAGCTTGTTTTCCCATCCCTTCATCCCAGGGAAAACAGTCCTGGAGCTTTTCAGGTGCAGTGGTGGCTGCTGCCAGCATCAGTATGTGGGCAAGTTTTCTTGCATATCCCTTATTTTTTCAGAAGTGGGACCTTTTGGCAGCAGGAATGGCATATTTATGGAACAAGGGGAAGTTAGAAACTGGAAGGAGGATTTAGGAAGCAAATGGTGCTGGGAGGATGTCTCTGACACCAGACATCCAGGAGCCACGGAAGCAGCACTGAGCCTCTCCAGGCTGGTTTTAGAGGGGCTTTAAGGGAAGTTTAGACTCTTTAACAAAAAAGTAGATCTAAAAACATCACGACTCCATGAGTCAGCTCATCATGCCCCTGGATCAACCTGCCATTACCACAGAGGAGCTGGAATGCCCTTGCAAGCAGGTTGGGCTCCTTCATCACACACTCTCTGTCTTTCACTGGGGGGCTGATCAGGGAGTATTTTCAGAGGAACTTAAAACACTGTAAATCCAAGCCCCATGTTGCCCAAAGTCAGCTCAGAAAAAAGGAAAGGGGGACAAAAATAAATAAATCCAATACCACCAGGAGAGAGGGGAAAAATCTTTTCCCAGGCCACAAATTCTAAAGATACCAGATGAATTTATGAACTGGTGGTTAAACCAACGCTGCTGGAGTCTAAGATACACCCTGAAACAAGTTGAAATGTATACATGAGCTGTGTTTTGGGTAGGATATTTTGCCCTCATTTGCTGTACCGTTGTCTCCAGAATTTCCCAAAGCACATCCTGATCGTTCTCCCTCTGCTCTCCGGCTTAAAAGCCTTGTTTTGGCTCTTGCTGCAAGGAACAACAGAACGGGGGAGAAGGGGGGGGAAAGAATCTCCCTCAGCTGCTAAACATATAAACCTGCAGATTTATTTAGTAGTAATAATCCCTGAAGGAGAAACATATTCAATACTTCATCATGTGAGAAACTGCCCACATCTGTTCGGAGACGGCAACAGGCGGCCGGGAACATGTGCCAGCAGCACAACCTGTTCCTGCTGCCCTCCCTCCGCAGCCCCCAGCCTGCTCCCGACCCCTCTCAGCTCAGCTGGACCCTCCATGGACGTGTTCTCCATGTTTTCCCTCTTTGTGGGGAGAAATCTAGAGCTCTCTCTTCTTTTTGCCTCTGATTCGGTGCCGGCTCCGCTCGAGCGCTGGGGGAATGTCCCAGGACAGCCCGGGATGGTGAGGAGCTCTTGGAGAACCCTTGGGTGGCTGAGCATCCTCCCCGTGGACCCACCAGCCAGGGCTGTGTGTTTTGGGCTGGCTGCAGGGCTGGTTGCAGCTCACTGGGCTGTGTTTATTGAAAAAGTCGTCTGTCACCACCTGCACTTGGCCGTGGGAGTGCTGGGGAGGCAGCAGCACTTGGCTCCTCTGGTTTGGGGGAAGAAGAGACCTTTTCTTGGGCATGAGCCACTTCTGAGTTTGAGGCAGGGATGTGAACTCTGCCAGTGATGGGGCTGCTGGGAGCGGGGCAGGGGCTGGGACAGGGGGGGTTTCTCTGGGGTCAGTGTTAGTGAGAGCTCAGGAGGAATTCGGGAGTGATGGGCAGTTTGGTGAGTTCATGGCTCATGGGCTGGGAAGTTCATCTCTCCCCTCCGCCTCCTGGAGCTGCAGATGGGGCCAGGGGTCCTTCTTTCAGTGGCCTGGAGTGACAGGACAAGGGGGATGCTTCAAACTGCCAGAGGGCAGGGTTAGATGGGATATTAGGAGGAAGTTCTTCCCTGGGAGGGTGGGGAGGCCCTGGCACAGGTTGCCCAGAGAAGCTGTGGCTGCCCCTGGATCCCTGGAAGTGTCCAAGGCCAGGTTGGACGGGGCTTGGAGCAACCTGGGATAGTGGAAGGTGTCCCTGCCCATGGCAGGGGTGGGACTGGATGAGCTTTAAGGTCGTGCACTCAGGGAACGTGCCCTTCCCAGCTCCTTGTCCCATGTCCACGAGCCACAAACCACCTCTGGGGCTCAGGAGCTGCTGATCCAACTCTGCTTCCTGGGAGGCTGAAGAGAAGCAGAGAAGTGCTGCCTGTTGGCTCCTGAGGTGGCCCCAGAGCCAGGAGAGCAGCTGGTCTGTGCCTTGGTTGCCAAAACTTTGGTTGCCACATGCCCTGTGTGCCCCTGCCTTGTAACCAACAGCCGTGGCCACGTCCAAATGACACTTGTCATCCTGCAGAGCTGAGCTCGACTGTTCCAATGATCATTCACTGTGATTTTTGGCCCCGCTTTTAAAAGAAACTTTTAATTTCTTCGTTGACACAAGCCCAGCAATGGCTCTAAATTGCTGAAAGCCCGGTTGCATTCCAGCTGAGTTCCTGTTGGCTTGCAAACTGATTTTGTTTTCCGTGGAAAAATGGATCCTGTTTATTTAATTTTCTTCACACAAAACAAAATATGTGGGTGGAGGAAATGGGACAGATTGGAAAATACTTTGACTGATAAAACCCAATCATTTCAACATTATAAGCTTTTCTATCTGCAGCAGAAGCCATAAGAAAGTCATTACCAAATATTTACTGCAGAAATCTGCAACTCCAAGGAAAGGTGGGAATGCTGATAAATTATTGATATTCTGTGCTAACTTCTGGAAGATGGAGACTAAATATATTAAAATCCAACAGGATTTTAATAGACACCAGGAGATATTCAAAAGGGGAACTACAGGTTGATTGAACAAATGTGTTTTAATACACTCTACAATTGATGGAAAAATATATTTCACCCAAATGTGGAAAGGTTGACTGAAAAAAAAACAACAACCAAATCCTGATGTATTCTCTGGAAAGTACACATCAGAAAAAAAAGGGATTTTCAGTTTTAGATTTTAAAAGAATAATTCTCGCCCCATATAAAAGTTTTCGGTCAGTAATCAAGGGACTTTCAACTTTTATCATTCTGAGTCTTTAATGAAAGTGGAAAAGGGAAAAGTTTGGTTTAGTCACAGGCATTATTTTCTTCTAAAAATAAAACTGGCCAGAAGAATGTCACTCTCCTTTTCTTATAGAGATTTATGTGGTCATACACACATTGTGGCTTGGCCAATAGTGCTTTCAGGAGAGTGTTGCTGTACAGAACATTGAGGGTTTTGTGTAGAGGTGCTGCTGGGGGTGCTGCAGAACCTGCAGGAGGACACGTGGGGAACTTGGAGCTCAGAGTCCTCAAGGTGCTGCTGGTGGGAGAGGAACTGTCAGCTCCAGGTGTCATCCCATAGTGTTCAGGTGTCATCCCATAGTGTCCAGGCTGATGTGGCCTTAGATCTGGTCCCTGGCTGTGACCTGTGTCCGACGGGCTCCCTCTGATGGATGGTCCTTGCTCTGATCCTGGGGTTCCACCACGGCACCTGAGAGAGGGTGGGATCTGCTGGGTGATGCCAGCACCAATCCCCCAGTAAGGGCCTCCTTGGAGCAGGCCCTGGAAGAGATCCTGCCTCCTCACCTCCGAGCTGGGATGAGTTCATCCTTCCCAACAGCTTAGCCCCATCTCAGGTTCAGGGAGTTCTTGTGTGACTCACAGTCTGCTGAAGTGGTTTTTCCCTCTCCCCAGGCACCAATATTTTGCACAAGTCTCACTCTTTATTATCAGGGAGATCCAAGGAGGAACATCCCCCGTGGAGGGGGGCAGGTCCGACCCGCACGTCAGAGGCTTTGCTGGGAACGTTACATGTGATGTGTGACCAGACTGTTTGGAGCTGTGGCCAGGCCCCAGAAGATGTGTGTGGTGACTGACCACATCCTCCCTGCTGGAGGAATGTTTGAGTTCATTGTGCTGCTGCAGTGCCACGGTTTTGCTGGTGGAGGTGGGAGAGGGGAAAGGGGCGAGCGGGGCCGAGCGGGGCCGAGCTCCTCCCCACGGCCCGGCCACGGGAGCAGCTCGTTTGTCCAGGGCTCTCCGTATGGTGGATGCATCAGATTTCCATCTGCCGTTTCCTGCACGGAAAAACGAGAGCCAAGAGCAACTGCTCCCACCTCCCCTGGGGTGGTCCTTGCTGGGGCCGACACCGCAGATGTGCTCACACCTTCCCATCTCCATCCTCTCCCAGGGGGCAGAGCGCCGTGCTTTGGCGAGCCACGTGTCTGCTTTCTTTGGGAATCCATCCCTGATTAGTTTTTTATCAGATATTCCTCAGATATCAGATATTTTAATCGAATATTTTTATCAGATATTCACCAGATATTCCTCTGGTGGCTCTTGGCTCAGCTGCCAGGGCAGATGTTGGAAGCTGCAGGAAGTTCTCACACCGTCCGCCTCAGGTCATGTCAGGGATGTGGCTGAGCCTTCAGTCTCTGCTGGCTGGGTGGATCCTCTCGTGCACCAAGTGGCATCAAACTCAACATCAGAATGCTCTAAAGACAGCAGGAGGCTCTGCCTCTCCTGGCAAGAGGCTTGCTCTGTGGTTCCTGCAAGATTTCTGGAAGGCTTTGCAAAACGTTTAGTTTGGTGACCAGACACTGTTGTGGCAGTTCCTTGGAAAACTGTGAGCTCTGGCAGCAGTGCTGGAGCCTTTCTCTGTGGTGTGTATGTGGTGAGGGCTCTTTATTCCTTTTCTGCAGCCTTGTCCAGCCTCCTGACCTGCAAAGCTCCTCGTGGATGGTGTGAGCTGGTAGAAATCACATCACGTCCCATCCCATGATCTGACAAAGCTGCTCCGAGCTCTCCCCATGCTTTACAAACAATTCTTTGATGAAAGGACCCTTTTAGAGTTGTTTCTTCCTTATCCATCAGGTCTAGTCCACCCCCTGCCGTGGGCAGGGACACCTTCCACTATTCCAGGTTGCTCCAACCTGGCCTTGGACACTTCCAGGGCTGGGGCAGCCACAGCTTCTCTGGGCACCTCGTGCCAGTGTTTTACATCCTCCCTGTCTCCTGTTACTCCACCAACAATGTTGTTTTCCATTCAACCATGTAAAATCCTCCCAAGTTTCACTTTCCTGTAGATTTAGGGGGTTGCTTATGTTTTCTTCCTCTCTTGCTCTTTCTCCTCACTGGTGCAGCAGAAGCTGCTTAAAACTTGCACCAAAACATCAGATCCATGTGGAAGGTTAACTTCCACATTCACACATTGAACGTGAGGGGTTGACAGTGGCTGATATTAACAATAAGTTGTACGTTTGTAAGGAAAAAATTGCGCTGCCTGCCTGATTTTAATGGTGCTGATAGAGCTGCCTGACTTAACAGGCCACTTGGTAGAGCAAGGATGCCTTTTCCTGAAGACTTAAGCACTTAAAGATGTCAAATCTCATAAGATTTGAGGTTTTTATCTGGAGATAACTGCCAAAGCCAGTCAGCAGATCTCTTACTGGTGGTTAAGCCTTGCATGGACTTAAGCTATCCGGTGTCAGTGACCTAATTTCTCTCCTCCTTTCCCCACTCTCTCTTCTTGCACAGTCACAGCTAATTAGTGTTCTGGCCTGAAACATGTGCTGGTGCTGCAAAAACCACAGGGCCAGATGGGGTTTGGGGTGATAAAAACCTCTCTGCCCCTTTCACCCACCCGGGATGGGGTGAGAGCCTTGGGTGGGCAGTTCCCCGCTCTGCCTCATCCTTCCCCTTGCTGGCAAAGTTCTCCTTCTCCCATTCCTTTCTTCCCTCCTGCCCAGGAGCTTTTACTTCCCCTCAGTCCTGCCAGAGGTGCTGGACAACCTGGAATTGCTGCAGGGCTGCATTTTAGAAGGAAACAGCAAAAACCTGAGCTGAGGATTTGGTCAGGGAGTGGGTTCCAGGTCCCTTCTGGCTGTGCCACTGACCTGGGCTAAATCACCCTGATTTGCCCTAAATCCCCACCATTTGTTCTTTTGTTTGAGTTTAGATCTCTCTGTCCCGAAGCTCCTGATTTTTGGTGAGTGGGGTCTCGTTCACCCCAGAGTCTGCAGTGGAATACACTGGAAATCCCCCTCAAAAAGCCAATGTGCAGCTCCCTTAAGCCTGTGATTCTCTACAATAATCATCAGTGAAAATATTTTCTCCTGTCCCCCGGCATCAGCTCTGGAGGTGATGGCACAGTGCTGGGCCACTCCACATGGGAAGCACAGCCCCACTGCACCCTAATTTTGGCATGTAAATAGGACTTTAGCTCTTTGGAAACCCAGAAATAACCCAGAGCCTCAGCCTCCTGTGCTGTTACTGTACATGACCAGGGTCCTCCCAGCTGCATCATGAACCTTGCAGGACAAAATTCACCCTGCACTTCCCCACGCAAAGAGGAATTAAAATGCAAAGCAAAATCAGCCTGGAAGGGATTTTGGTGGTTGAATCCCCTCAGCAGAGAAACCCCTTGAGGAATGGCTGGAGCTGGGTGCTTTTGGCCTCTCCAGGGGTTCCAGGATTTCCAGGCTCTCCCTGTTTTGCCGCCAGGGAAGGAAAGCTGGGGCTGGAGCCCTGACCTGGCTCTCAAAGGGTCATTGTGCAGGGCTGAGGTTTGCAGCGGGTGGAAGGGGCCGTCCATGGAACAGGAGAGGGGCCACGTGGCTCCGTTGACTTTTCACACCTAATTAAAGAGGAAACCTCCCCAGGCTCCCGGGTGCCTTTCCCGGGATCGTGGTCCCGAGCAGCAAACAGCGGCTCTGTGTTCAGGCTCTCGTTATTTTTGGGGCCCAGGGTGAGATGGAAAAAGCTGCCTGACGGAACCGTCTGTCTCCAGAAACGTCCTCCCCGAAGGATTTGATCGTCCAACTTCACGGCCCAATAAAATCCCCACGTCTGGGCCCTTGGCTTTCCAGCGGGGTGTTACGATCCCTCCCGGATCCGTGGGAAAGGGCAGCGCCTCGTCCAAGGGCCATTCCCTCGGGATGGGCACGAGGCAGTGGGGTGGGTACACGTGAGGACAGGGGTGTGCCAGCGCAGGCTCCAGGGCTGGAGGTGCCAGCCTGTGTCTCGAGGAAGAAATTCACGGGATGATGGGAATATCCCTCCCTGAGGACTTGTTTGGATGCCCAACTTCACCCTGAGTTTGTTCTCTAGTCCAGCCCAGGGTCTCTGCTCTCTGGACTATTCAGTGTCAGGCTCAACAAAACCACAAAAGCACCACCGCAGATTCTGGCTCGTTCTGCTTTCCCTCTCAATTTGGGAATGCACCAAATAAATCCTATAAACGACACCAAAACCCAACAGAATCGTTTGTGTGAACGTGTCGTTGCTGCACAGAAGGGGCAGGTTTTCATTTGGCCACTTATTAGTTACTGAAGTGCAAAATGCAGAGGAAAAGCCCCCAGGGCTCCCCCCAGGAAGCCTCAATTCTCGATTCCCGGGCAAAAGCCACAGTTTATGTCACAAAACCCTCGGGGAGGATTGAGAGCGGAGCGGATACCTCGGAAAACACAATATGAGGGACTGACGTACACGTTGAGGGCTGGGAAAATCAATTTTTGAAAGGGAAAGTGATTTTTTTTTAAAGAGTTGGATCCAATAGGAGACATGTAGGTTCCTGGGGGAGAGGATGGAAACTAATTTTTTTTATTCATTTTTTTTTAAATTTTTTTGTGTGGGATCATGTTACCAGTGGAAAAATTGACCTGCAGAGACTGATTTGCCTCTTTCTGTCACTGACCATCTGCCAAGACCTGATTCTTGGTGGATATTAAGAGCAGGGCTCAAAATCCAAATGCTGCAACCCCATGTTAAAAACAGCCTTCTGCACTGCCCCATCCCCTACACACCCCAGGCTTGTGCATCCCAAAATATTTAACTCATCTGGGACACGAGTGACTCCCTTTTTGGGGGGCAACACTGCAAAGCCCTTCAGACAACCAGCACGTGGCACCTTCATACCTTCTCCACCGCCTTGTGAGGAGGACCAAGGCTCAAACCCTTCTCTTCCCGGCACAAATAGCTCCTGCAATCCAGGGAATTCTCAGCAGTGTCCCTCATATGGCACTTGCACCATCATTTCCCAGGGAAGGTCATGAGATGCCAGGAGTTCTGGCTTTGCATTTAAATAGTTCCAGCTTGGAGCACGTTGGGAGCTCAGACACCGAGTCAGGTCTTGCTTTGCCTTCCTCTGTTCTTCCCTTTGCCCCTCTCGGGGTGGGATTTGCTCCTTCTGGAGGGGGAGGTGGATGCCGGCTGAGGTTTCTCCTTGTCACAGTCTGATTCAAATGAACTCGGAGGAGAATTCCTCTCCAGGCAGCCGCCTGGAATGTGTGGAGGAGGCTGGTTTTCAGGTTTGTTTTTTTCCACAAAGTCTTTGCCGGGTTTTGGTTTGGAAACCCCGAAATTCAAATGAAAGATTGGTGACTGAGATAAAATAGATCTGAGATCCCAGTCGACCTGATTCTGCTTTGGCAAACCCCAAACCATCTTGGTTTGCTCTTCACAGAAAAGAGGGAGGAAACCCCCCAAACTTTCATCTGACCCCTCCTCGAAATTCTTTTGATGCTCGAGAAAAAATGGAACTGAGATTCACACTAAGTCCTGGGGGAAGAAGAGGCTTCAACACAAGAGGTTCTGGCCCCGTTAACCGCCCTGGATGGACGTGACCCAGCCCAGCCTGGCAACCCAAATTCTGAAGTCATTGATCCTGAGAAAAGCAATAAATCACATTTGACAGCTCAAGAAAAAAACAGTCTGACCTTGGGCCTGGTTTCGATCCCACTGATGCAGCTGGAGACCTCAGTGAGCACAAAAATGGCAGCTCTGAGCCAGCAGCCAACTGGGAAACGGGTGGAAAAAAATCCTTCATCCACTACTGAGATGTGGAATAGGAAAATGTCGCTCTGGGACAGCGGCCACCCCTCAGGATCTATAGGTAGCTGAGTTCATTAAAAATAACAGATTCATGAGGTCATTTAGGTTGGAATTGACCTCCAAGACCATGGAGTCCACCCTGTGCCCCATCCCCACCTTGTCCCCCAGCCCAGAGCACTCAGTGCCATGTCCAGGCCTTCCTGGGACACCTCCAGGGATGGGGACTCCAAACCTCCCTGGGCAGCCCTTTCCAGGGCCTGACCACCCTTTCCAGCAAGAAATCCCTCCTGATGTCCAACCTGAGCCTCCCCTGGCTGGAGGCCGTTTCCTCTCCTCCTGTCCCTTGTTCCCTGGGAGCAGAGCCCGACCCCCCCCCCGGCTCCCCCCTCCTGTCAGGGGGTTGCAGAGCCAGAAGGTCCCCCTGAGCCTCCTTTTCTCCAGGCTAAACCCCCATAACTGGCTTTCCATAGGCAGGGTGAAGCTGGGAAAACAGTCCTGTCCCCTGTCAGAAACCCACAGTGTCCAACTGGCTCCGCTGGGATGGAAAAGGTAACATCTCCCAACAAGAACTGTTTACTTCTTCCTCCCACCATCAGCCAGCTCAGACTCTGGAAGTTCTCAGAAGCTCTGGAAGCTGCACACTCTTTAGAAATGAACCTCACCAGGCAAAAAGCTTGCAGCCCTCCAGGTCAAGCCCTTTTAAGGACTCTTTTATTGCAACTTTACCAAATCCATTAGAAAAAAAAAAAAAAAGAAAAAAAAGCAATCCTGCTGAAGATTGCACCTTTGAAACGACAGCTACCTACAAAGTTTTAACACAGTAGTTCAAAGTGTTGGAAAAGACACTTTTACATTTTGCAGAGAACAGCAGGTTTTAATCTATTGTGATTTTTTTTTTTTCTCCCCAGCATGTTTCGAGTCTGTTACATGAGTGTTATCTGTCCGGTTTCCAGGTTTTTATAATCCACTGGGGCCTGTGTAAATCTCAGGATTTCCTCTGCAGACTCGGCTCATGTTCCACAGCTGTGCTTGAGCACATGTGTGAGGAAATTAGAAATGAAATCAGCTGATCCGGCGTGGATTAGGGTGAGGAGAGCAACCCAAGCCTTGCAGGGTCCGTGTCCTGTCCGTGGGGTCAGTGCCACCCTTCAGAGCTTGGCCGTGGTTAGAACAAGGTCCCCACACAAGAGGAGTGACCTCTGCACCCCCTCAGCCCTCCAGAGAACACCCGAGATCTTCACTCAGAGGGTGGGGAGGCCCTGGCACAGGTTGCCCAGAGAAGCTCCTGGATCCCTGGAAGTGTCCAAGGCCAGGTTGGACGGGGCTTAGAGCAACCTGGGATAGCGGGAGGTGTCCCTGCCCATGACTGGATGAGTTCCCTTCCAACCCAAACCATTCAGGATTCTACAGTTCTAAGACTTTTTTTTCCCATCTCTTGCCCATCTGGCTGCAGGGAATTTGCCTCAGCACGAGTGGCTGTGGGAGAAGTGCCACGAGGTGTCACAGCTCAGAGGAGGCCACGTGTGGTTCAGCGAGGTCGTGGCTGCAGTTGGGGACAGTGGCAGCCCCTGTCCCATAAACTCCTCTGACTGGGTTCGCTGTGTTCCTCTGCCCCTGGGGCACTTGGTTCATGCAAATATCCCACAGCTGGGCACCAGCAGCACTGGGTGGACCTTGCAGGATCTCAGCAAGGGCAGAGTAATACTCAACCCCAAAATCTGCAAATATCCCACAACTGGGCACCAGCAGCACTGGGTGGACCTTGCAGGATCTCAGCAAGGGCAGAGCAATGCTCAACCCCATAATCTTCAAATATCCCACCAAATGGGGACCAGCAGCACTGGGTGGACCTTCCAGGATGCTCAGCAAGGGCAGGACGATTCCCTGTGCCGGCATTTCCCCATGGCAGACACCTCTTGGGCTGTTGGGAGATGCCTCCCAACACCTGCCTCTTGGCAAGCCTTGCCCAGTGGGGCTGGGGGAGCCTCCTCCGTGGGCAGGCAGGGCTGGGCAGGGCCGAGCCCCAGGGCTGGGGGGGTTTGTTTGATGCCCCGTGAGCTGCCGGGGGGGTGCGGGGCCCTATCAAAGCTGATCCGCGGCGTGGGCTCAGCTTTAGGGGGGCCAGGCGGGGGTTAAGGGAGCCCTGGGGGGCTCTGGCAGTTCAGGGCTGGCCCTTTGCCTGGCAGCAGATCCCACTTCACAAAGCTTCACCCCACACAGCAAACTCTTCGCCCCAGAGGTGGGTTTGCCCTGAAATCCCCACGCCGGGTGATTCCAACCTGCTTGGAGTCTTGCTCCGAGTGCCCCGGTGCCAGGAGGGCACTGGAGAGGGTCACTCCTTCACCAGGCATCTGCTGTGGGATTTCTCAAGCCAAACCATGTTGTCATTAATTTTTTTTTCAGGCTATCTGCTCCCCCTGACGAGGTCTGGGGCAGCACAAGGAGCAGAGCCCAGATCCCCGGTCACTGGACCATTTTCCCCTCCCATTAGTTGTGGTTTGCTCCTGTCAAAACTCTCCAAAGGCTTCCCAAAGACTGGAACTCAGGGAAAAGAGGAGTGGTAACGATGTTTAACATAAATCAAGCTAATTGCAGTGTTGAGCAGGGGAGATGTGGCACTGTGAGAAGTGTGGACAGACACGGGTGAACCCTGCAGTGCAATCACCCAGGGCACAGCAGTAAATTTAATAAGCTGCCTACCTGAATGGTGGTTCTTTCCCTTGCCAGCACCTGGATGATTACAAACATCCATTTATTTTGGGATTGTCTCATGTGGAATTGGCAGCTGGGGTTGCTCGAAACGTCTGTGCAACGTTGGAATTCTTTAAAGATTTTTCAAGGGGTAAGTGGTGCATACCAGGGTCTGGCAACCATCAGCCCCGTTCCTGGAACTGCAGACAAAAGGTAATGAGGCTTGGAGAGCGAGTTCCCGACGAGATGCATGAATGTGACACGCATGTGGCTGGAAAACCCCACTCCTTTTCCTTTTAAAGTAGTTGGAGGAGCAAAAGAATGGGAATGGAGCCCAGGTTTCCTGCATAGTCAAGCAGCGTTTCTCCCTCTAGGCCACGGGGCTGATGCGTAGGGAAGCAGAACAAAGGGAAAACACAACTGCTATGAACTGAGATGAACTTCCAGCCAAAGGCAGGAGAAGGGATTGCAGCTCTCAGGAGCTGCTCGGCGTGGTGGCCACAGGTGCTGGCATCTCCTCGTGTGGTGGGTGCTACCTCAGTCCTCCAACTCCGTCATCTTCCAAAATCCACTTTCAGCCGTTTCTTCTGTAATAGATTCCACAAAGAAGGGGAAGGGGAAACCTCCCAACATTAGTGTGTCTGAAAGCAAACCGAATGCAGAAGAGCCATTCTTCAAACACAAGTGTAAATCCTGTGGGAAGGTCTTTGGCAATGACAGTGCCCTGCAGATCCACCTCTTGCTCCCACACCGAAGAAGGGCCATACAAGTGTAATGCCTGTGGGAACCGCTTCACAACCAAAGGAAACCTTAAAGTGCATTTCCTGCATCACAAAGACAAATATTCTCACATAAAGATGAATCCTTACCTGGTTCCTGAGCACCTGGACAATGTTCCCACTGGCGAGTGCGGCCTCTGCCTGCACTCGGAGCTCATCAATCCCTACCCTAGGGGTGGGCTCTGGTGCCAGTGTTGGAGAGGGTGGAAGAACTTGGATCTGGAAACTGGCTGACAAATGGCTTGTCATCCCTGTGCCACCACCCAGGATGGGAGGCTGAAGGTGCCTCATGCAGGGAACGTTTGGTTCCTCGCGGAGCAAACCCAGCGATTCCACGCAAACCGCACTACCGCTTGTGCAGGCAGGAAAATTCCAGAGGAAACAGGGCTGGACTTAATCCTGTAACCAGTGTTCCTGCTCCTGTGGAGAAGGACACCCCAAGGGGATTTTCTATAATCTTGGTGAGAAACAACCCTGAGCACCAGAACTAGTAAAACTTGGTTTCCTACACTGATTTCTTGCTCTTCTGAGCCTTTGATGTCGAAGGAGGTGCGAGCTCTGACTTAGTTTTCCTCCCCGATGAAGCATCCTCACTAATTGGATTTTCAGGTGTTTAGTGTTGCAGGGATTTTTGATGAGGGCTGTGTTGTGATCTTGCTCTGGGAAGTCAGGAAGCAGCTCTGGAGCAGGGAAAGCTGAGCAGAGGTGGCTGTGAGCTACCTATCCCCTGCTTGGTGTAGGGGTTCCGTGGAGAAGCTGGACAGGTGCTCACACTGCCTCGTGTGGAGCTTCACCTGCTGCTGAAGGACAGGGAGAGGGGCTGGAAAACTGAAATTGGGGCCCTCAGGTGCTTTGCTGGAGGGTCCCACCAGCCACAAGGCTCTGGGAACAGTGGGATACAGCTTTGCCAGACCCACAGCTCCATGGGGTCAAAAAAGCCCTCCTGGAGCTCCAGAAGCTCCCAGCAGTTGAGCTAAGCTGGGACTGGCAGCTGCAGGGGAAAGTTTGGAGAGATTTACTAGTTTTCTACCACCTGTCCAGCTCTGTTTGGCTCCTGGGCTCTGGTGCCCGTGGGATGCGGAGTCTCCGTGCGCGCCTTTGGATTTATGGGATTTTGGTGGCTCGCACGCAGGTCTGATCCACCAGAGTCCCCGGACGCTGGGGGAGGGCTTGGAGCTCATAACCCCCTGACACAGCTCTTCCTCCCAGCCCTGCTCCGTGGGAGGCCCAGCCCGGCCCATCCCCAGCCCCATCCCGGATCCGGGCGGCTCGTGTTGCGCATCCCGGAGCCCCCGGAGCACCGGTTCGCTCTCTCCGGTGACTCAGTGGATGTTGCTCCTCTCAAACCACCCAGACTGTGGCCAGATGTCCTCCCTCACATCCAGCTGTTTTCGGGGGAGGCAGTTGCAACCACCAGCTGCTCGTCACCGCTGCCCTGCCAGCGGGGCCGCCGGGGTCACGCTCCCTCATCCATCTCTGTCCCAGCGCCCCGTTAGCGGGGACCTGCTGCTCGCTCCCTTCCCGAGCTCAGCTTGGTTTTGTTTTGAAGCAGGTCGGTCAGAAAGGACCCAACCAACCAACCTCTTCCTCGGGAACGCTCACTCCCTCCACCTGAATATCAGCAGCCTGCAGGACAGGACATCTCAGCTTCCAAGCCCATCCTTGGGTGCAAAAAACACATTTCAGCTGCTCCTTTCGGTGCATATTTCCTGCTCATCTCGTCCTCCCCTCCTTTCTCCCCTTGTTTCCCTCATTTCCATCCCAGGGGAAGATCAGGCCAGTGGACAGAGCCCCGATCCTGGGCCATGAGCCAGAGGCTTCTTAGCACTAATCCCAGCTGTGCCATGGCCGGGTTGGGTGGCCCTGGGCAAGGCATGGATCCCCCCTGCCCTGGCTTCTCCCTGCCTTGGAAAACGAGGATAACCATGCTGACTTTTCCCCACCTCGAGGATTGTTAGATCTTTGGAAGCACCCAGGTTGTGAAAAGCCCAATTATTAGAAAATCCAAACATTCCGAGCCCTCCTTGGGAATGAGAATGGGGCAAAGCTGCTTCCCAACAAAGCAGCAGCCACGGAAAATGTCCTAAAAGAGAGCAAATGTGTGTGAGTGTGTGTGTGTGTCCGTGTGCAGGAGCAGCAGTCTGGGCTCAGCTTGAGTTGATTCATGTGGGTTTTGACTCAGATTATCCCAGCTTACAGGGAACAAGGCTCGTGTTTCTGCTCCTGCTTCCTAAGCCTGGGTGTGTTTTTTTTTCTCCCCCTTTCTCCTTGTCTCTCCCGCTTTTTCTTCCTCCGACAAACTCTCCTGGGTCCTCGTTGTGTGATGGGAAGGGTTGGGTGTGCTGGGTTTCATCTTCCCACCCCAAAATGGTGGCCTGACCTCCCTCCATCCAAACCCAAGGCCAAGCTGAGAGAGAAAATTGCCTTTTTTTTCCTTTTTCTTGCCTTTTTTTGCTTGTCTTTTTTTTTTTTTGGACATGCACAATGCATTCCCCCTGCAGAAAAAGCAGCACCACATCTGGATAGTGTTTCACCAGGGCTGCTCCAGGAATTATCAGAACAGTGTCCTCAGCTTCATATTATTATTATGTGCCACACACTAAAAAATGACTGAGGGGGAGGGGGAGAGGAACCAGCAAGAACTATTAAAAAAAAAAAAGGCAGCAAATTAAAAAACAAAATGACTAAAATCCAACCCTCTGCTATAAAGCAGAATTTCCATTTGGTCAGGATGTGAAACAGCTCTGCCAAAAGTGATATTATCGAGGAGTTTGCAGTCGTGGGACCTGCTGTTTGTTTATTTAATCACGGTTTTCCCAGGGGGATGGGGATCCCTGGTGGGGGGTTGTCCTCAGGGAGGGGGGACACCTTTGGAAGCGGAGTGTGGCCATGCAGGGATTGGGAATTTGCCTGCCCTGGCTGGTGGAGGAGCCCTGGGTGAGGTGTGAGTGTGTCCCTGTGCTGCCTCCCCGCAGGAACTCCGGCACAGCCCCTCTGGGAATGCAGCCCTGGAAGATCCCGGTGATTTCAGAGGCCATTAAACATTTCTGGGAAATATGGACAAGGGCCTTTGATGCTCCCCAGTCTAGAAATGTGGTTTATTGATCCGTGGAAGGGATCCCCGGGCTCCTATTCTGGATGCACAGCAGGCACAGATCTCCTTCACTTTTTCATCCCTGGTCACCACAAGCATCAAGGTGCTGTTTCAACAGGAAAAAAAAAATACTTTCTGAGGAGACCAAACAAGCCATAAACTCAAAATCTGGGGTCGGTAAATAAGTTGTGACAAAAAAATCTGTTGCTTCCTGCCCTTGCTTTCCATGCATCTCTTGATGAGCTGCATTTGGCAGGTTAAAAAGCACCTGAAATCCTTTATTGGCTTGTTCTAAGGGGATATAAACCATTTCTGGGAACCAATAGAAAGCAGGTTCCTAAAAGCCATGGTGACAGCTGCATACCAAAAGCAGACTAATAGCAGAGAGACAAAGGAATGGTAGAATAATCTGTAGTGAAATAAAGATTTTAATAGCAAAACCAAGTCTTCAGAGAGTGAACATGATCCAAAGCAAACCATACCTTTATATATGGGGATCTGGGAGAGGGAGAAAAAAAAAATCATCTCATTTTTTCCCCCCTTAAAACAAATTACTCCTCACGGAGCAGTTTCATATCTGCTGCTAAATTATTAAACTCCTTCTCCGGGGAGAAGAGATAAAATAAACATCCCCCATTTCATTTTTTTTTTTTGTTCTTTTTTTCATAACTTGGGTGAGTGGAAAAGCAGGAGGCTGGCCATGAATAACCAGGCAATTGAAATAAAATCATCAGATGTTTTGGGGAGGGCGAGAAGATGTGGAGCCTGAAATAAATCACCGGCTTAAAACAACAGCAAAAAAGGAATTAAATAAATAAAAAAATCCTCTTCTGTGCAGTGGGGACTCTTGGTGCCAAGCTTTCCCCAGTCAGTGTCTGGAGGAAGTGGGTGGCAACACGTTTGATGTAGGAGGTGAGGAATTTGTGTGTGCCTGAGCGAGGCTAAAAGGGACAAAAAGAAGGAAATCAGCAGTAATGGATATGGGATTATGTCATGGAGCACAGGGGAGGGGGCAGAGCAGGTTTGGTGTCCACGTGAGCAGGACTAGACAGGAAAGCATCCAAGGGAGGGCAAGGAAGGTGGGGAAGGGCCTGGGTTTGAAGCCGTGTGAGGACACTGAGGGCACTTGGAGGGTTCAGCTGGAGAAGAGGAGACTGAGGGGAGACCTCACTGCAGTTCCAGCTTCCTCAGGAGGGGCAGAGGAGGGGCAGGGACTGAGCTCTGCTCTGGGGGAACCAGGGACAGCACCCAGGGAATGGCTGGAGCTGTGTCAGGGCAGGCTCAGGTTGGATCTCAGGGAAAGGTTCTTCCCCCAGAGGCTGGTTGGGCACTGCCCAGGCTCCCCAGGGCAGTGGGCACAGCCCCAAGGCTGCCAGAGCTCCAGGAGGGTTTGGCTGATCCTCTGGGGCACAGGGTGTGACTCTTAGGGATGATCCCTGTGAGTCCCTTCCAGCTCAGCGTGTCCTGTGGGATCAGCCAGAGCAGCTGTGCTGGAAGGGTGGCAGGTCCTCTTGTGCCTGGCAGCAGGACCAAGACCTGGAGAAAATCCTAAAGGCATGAGAGACAATCCACAGCATAATCCCAGGGTCCTCAGACCCTTCCCCACGTAACCTGCCTCTTCTCAGTCTCATTTTCATGCCTGGAGTTCACCAACTCCCCTCGAAGGTCAGGAAGGAGATCCAGAGGTGCTGCAGGGAGTGGTCAGCTGGGCTAAGCAATCCACACAGATGGGCTTCCTGCTCCTGGCAGGTGGGAACTGGGAGAGGGGAGGGAGGCAGCAGATGCTTTGGGGCTGTTTTGTCCCCCTGTCCCCCAGAGCAGACATCTCCTTCCACCCCCTGACCTTGCTTTCAGCTGCAGGAGCCGGGGGTGCAGCCTGGGCTGTGCTGGCCAGGAGGGAGAGGGGGAGAAGCTGTTTTTTCCACCTCTTTTTGTATCCCAAGTCCCCATCAACTGCACCTGGAGTTGGGTCTGGGTCTTCCCACACCACACCAAGGCACAGGAGATGTCAGGTCCCAGCTGAGGGCTGTGACCAGCTCTGCTGTCCTGGGGCCATCCTTCACCTGGCTCTGCAGAGATATTGGGAACACCCTGATTTTCCCAGTGGCTTTGGAGCACATGAGTGTGTGCAGAACCATCCCAAATTATTGCTTCTGTGGTCAGAGTGTCTAAAAAAAGCCCAGCACTGGCAGATTTCTTTATCAGAAGTCACCCTGAAGCAGAGAGTCCCTGGGGAAGGCACTTGATTTCATGGCAGGATTTCCTTCCCGATGGCTTGATCAGATCTGTGCCAGTCCATGTGAACATTTGGCTTTCTGGATGCTTATCCGAAGGAAAATCAAATCCCACATCATTGGAAATTCGCTTTTTCAATGGAAGGTTTTGATGTTTGGCTTCATTTCCATCAGCAACGTGGTTTCCATGTGATATTGTTCATATGGCCTTGATAGAACCCACCCCCAAAATAATGCAGGTCATCAAACAGGGCTCAAATGTGGTAATTTCAGGTAATGAATTCAAAAAGTCTCTATAGAAGAAATTTCTTCTATTCTCCTGCTTCAGGAGATCCATCAAGCCACAGTTCCTAGTGAAGAGCCCTTTGCTCTCCACACTTCAGGGTTTTATAGTTTCCACCTTTTACCATCAGGTGAATCAAAATTAACAGCAGCAAATTGTCTATTTTGAATAAAGTTGCCACCAAATTTAATTTCTCCTGGTTTTCCACAAGCTGGAAATTCTCTTTCCACGGGTCTGCAACTTGTAGGGCACAGAAATAGGGAAATACAAAGAGGGAAAATACAGGGAATATTTGAGTTTGAGCAACGTCTTTTGGCTCTGCAAATATTGTACTCAAAAGTCAGGGAAACATGATGGAAAAGGAAATTTTGCACAGCTCTTGGGCTGGGTTTAACAGATTGTGTGAAAAGTAAGTGGTACTGGGATAAAGCAGCATTTTTCGATCTGGAATCAATACTGGCAGGAAGTAGAAACATTTGCCATGAAGTGAGAAACAACACATGGTTATTTCATTATATTTACCTAATAAAGTCCCTCTCTTTCATGTGGGACTGGAGAAAGGTCTCACGTGGCATTTAATAAAAGAAGGATGCTTGGAATTGCCTTGGCAGTTCCAGAGGGAGAGATGAGCAATATTTCCTTCCATTTTCTCAGGGTGATACAGCCTGGATTTTAACATGTTGGAAATTATCCTCCCCACGATGCCTTTATTGGAAAGACAAACAAATAATCTTGATTTTTGCCTCTGCTGGGGGGGGGGAGGAAATATTCCTGCTGGATCCACGCTGCAGATTCCAAAGGGGGATAGGGTAAGAGATAGCATTCAGTCTGCCATTCCCATCACAGGAGCCCATCACTGGACACCTTGGAGCACCAGAGGAGAGCTGAACATCCCTGGGTGCTCCTCCCCTGCCCTGGGTGAGGGAGGGATGAGAAATGCTCCGAAAGTTGGGCTGGCTGCCTTTGATTGCCACGTGTGTGGGATCTCACAGGAGGAGCGTGGGCAGCAAAGCAATGGAAAGAGCATTTCCACCTCCACAAGGCATTTAACAAGGAATCAGCCCCTCCCTGGAAGGCAGAGGACCCGCTGGGGAGGGTTTGGGGTTGTGTAACCGGGGTGGAACCCACAGAGCTGCCGTGGCAAGGCAGGGGGGGTGGGATGCAGGAGGCTCCCACACGGGGCTCAGGGTTGGGATCCTGTTGGATCTGGTGGTGATCCCGGAGGGGTGAGAGCATCCCAGCCAGCTGGATTGTGAGGTGTGGTGGTGCCCAGGCTGTGGGAGCAGCAGGGCTGTCAGAGGGGCTGTGGGGCCGTGGCGTTGGGCAGGAAAGGGTCAGTGCCTGCCTCGGGGTTTGTCTCCATTCCCGTGCCTTGGATGCCACACACGTGTTGCTCCAGCCCTCACAAAGCCTCTCCTCCACCTCAGTGAGGCAGGTGAGGAGGCTGTCCCTGTGCCAGTCATCCTGGCTGTTTAGAATCCCAGAATCCCAGGATCACTAAGGTTGGAAAAGCCCTCCCAGCCCACGGATCCCCCCTGTGCCCCATCCCCACCTTGTCCCCCAGCCCAGAGCACTGAGTGCCACGGCCAGGCCTTCCTTGGACACCTCCAGGGATGGGGACTCCACCACCTCCCTGGGCAGCCCCTTCCCACCCTTTCCATGAAGAAATTCCTCCTGATGTCCAACTTGAGCATCCCCTGGCACAGCTGGAGGCCACACCCTCAGATTTGTCAGTGGGTGAAAGCCCTGCTGGGTCCTCCACACCTGGAGGGCAGTTCCCAGGGATGGGGACTGGGGAATGGAGGGTGTGTGGGTGACAGCTGGCACGGCCATGGCACTGTCAGGGTTGCCACCGTCTCTCCTACACACCCACAGGATGGCTCAGCACTAGCAGCAGGAATCACAGAGTCATGGAATGGTTTGCATCAAAAGAGACCTTGGAAGGTCACCTAGTTCCAATCCTCTGCAATGAGCTTGGATAATCTCCCAACCAGGTTGCTCCAAGCCCTGTCCAACCTGCCTTGGACACTCCCAGCTTCTCTGGGCAACCTGTGCCAGTGTTTCACCACTCTCATTGTAAAAATATTCTGCCTTATATCTACTCTGAGTTGACTCTGCTTTAATTTAAACCATCACCCCTTGTCCTTTTGCAGCAACCCCCGCTAAAAAGGTTTGTCCCCATCTTTCTTGGAGCCCCTTTAGGCCCTGGAAGGAGCTCTGAGGTCTCCCTGGAGCCTTCTCTTCTCCAGGATGAACCCTCAGCTCTCCCTGCCTGTGTCCACACCAAAGGTAACACAACAACCCCCTAATCCCCTTCATGGTTCCCACAGATGCTGCCCAGTGAAGTCCTCCTCTCCTGGTTTTCCAGGGAAACAATGCCAATCCCTTAATTCTTGCTGCTCAGAGCTGGTTCTGACAGAAACATTTCAAACCCTGCACCGGGAGGATCTTGTCCCCCCAGTTCTCCCTTCTCACCCCCCTGATGGGAATTATGACACCCCAGAGCAGCTCAGACCTCCTGGGGGTCCCCAGCATTTCCCACCCAGGTAAATCAGGCTCTGTTGGGGACATCAGGAGGCAAAACCAGCCCTGCCCCGTGTCAGGAAGCCACTTGTGCATATTCTTCATCATTTCTAACATCGAAAACCCCATCGGGGCGCTCTGGGAAGGGCAAGACAACTGTTGAAGAGGGAAAAAAAAACAACTTTCATTTTCTGGGCCAGCCTGCAGCTGTCAGCTGAGAACCTCCTCCTGATCCTGCCCTCTCCACAACAACAGCTGGAGCAGCCAAAAATGGGCTGCTGGGCAGGAACCACATGGCTCCTGTTACAGGCGACACCTCGCAGATGCCACTTCCGTGAAAAAAATATAAAATGGGGAGAAAAAAAAAAAACAACAAACCCCACAGATGGAAAAATTATTTGCCTGACATTGGAAATTCTTTTTGTTACATGAACCCTGACATGTGTTGTGCTATAAAAGGGAGGGGGAGACAGGGAGAGGGCAGGGGGGAAAGGAAAGGGAAACTGGAGGAAGGAAAAATTCTCCGTGAATTCGATTTTCACCTGTTGTCTCAGGACAAGGGGGGGGGGGTTGGAAGGGAGGTGGGATGTCTCTGCTGGTGGGGCCAAGATGGGGCCACCAGTTTGATTCCAAGGACCCTTTTCCTCAGAAATATTTCCAAGAAGGGTGGAGGTTTCTCACCAGCAAGTGGAGTAATGAAATTGTGTGTTCTTCTCTGGAAAGCTCAGCAATGTAATTGGTGAAGATATCACTATGATTTGTGAAGATTGTGATATAATCTGTCAAGATATCAATACAATTTGTGAAGATATCACTATGATTTGTGAAGATATCAATACAATTTCTGAAGATATCACTACAACTTGTGAAGATTTCAATATAATTTGTCAAGATACCAATGCAATTTGTGAAGATATCACTATGATTTTTGAACATATCACTATGATTTTTGAAGATTTCAATACAATTTGTGAAGATATCCCTATGATTTTTGAAGATATCCTTATAATTTGTCAGTATACCAGTATAATTTGTGAAGATATCAATACAATTTGTGAAGATACCAATGTGATTTGTGAAGATACCACTATGATTTTTGAACATATCAAGATAATTTGTGAAGATACCAATATAATTTGCAAAGATATCACTATGATTTGTGAAGATTTCAAGATAATTAGTGGAGATATCACTATGATTTTTGAAGATATCAAGATAGTTTGTGAAGATATCAAGATAATTTGTGAAGATATCACTATGATTTTTGAAGATATCAATATAATTTGTGAAGATATCAAGATAATTTGTGAAGATTTCAAGATAATTTGTGGGGATTCCAATATAATTGGTGGAGATATCACTATGATTTTTGAAGATATCAAGATAATTAGTGGAGATATCACTATGATTTTTGAAGATATCGAGATAATTTGTGGAGATATCAAGAAAATTTTTGAAGATATCAAGATAATTTGTGGGGATCCCAATATAATTAGTGGAGGTACCGGTGTGACTTGTGGAGATCTCAACGTGACTTGTCACCATCCCAGAGGAAACGTTCCCGGCCAACATTCTCAGCAGATGCTTTGCAGGTCCAGAGCTCCTGCACACACTGATTAGTTCCAGGGCTGCAGCTGATTAATCACTGCCACCCCTCCTTGCTGCAGCTCTTGTCAACATTTCACTGCTTTGTCTGCTGCTTATTTCCACCATAATCCACTTAATCAGAGCTGCTCATCCCCGGAGCCTCCGGCGGTGGCATTTCCATGCTGGAGCTGCAGCCAGAGCCTCTTCTGACCTCCACCAGGGACAGCAGGAGCGGCCAAAAAGTGGGGACAAACTGCTCTTGTGCAGGGACAGGACCCCTGGTGGGTCAGAGCTGGGGGGGCTCTGAGGAGAGGTGGAGCCAAAGCCTTCCCAGGCAGATCCTGCAGCTGGATGGGAAGGAGATGGAGAGAGAAACAGTCCCAGTGAGAGGGGGAAAGTCCTCCCAGGAAAGGTGTGGATCCTCCATCCCCAGGGATGTTTGATGCTCATCCAGGTGAAGCCCTGGACAATGGCAGCTCATCCTCAGGTTGTAGCTGTTTGGAGCAGGGGGCAGGATTAGAGACCTGTGAGGTCTCTGCCCTGTGTTATTGTGACACTTTGGGCTTTTCGGTCATTTCCCACAATATTCCAAAACTCTGAAAGTTAAAAAGATGTGTCTACGAGCCGATCAGCCCCCAGGATCGGGCTGACAGTCCTGTAACAGGGTAGACTTCATTAACTCCTCCTTGTCCTCTCCTTGTCCTCTCATTCCATCATTAGCCTGACACGAATTCCTCTCCAATTTTGGTGTTTCTGGACCGAAGTTTCTGCGTTACAGACCTGGGGTCACTTCCCACCTCCCCTGATTCCACTCCTTTCTCGGAGCGTGGGAAGCTGCTCAGCCCCACATCCCCCTCCCTCCAAGCCCTGCAGGAGCTTTGGCTGCTCAGCAGGGGTGGGGAAAGGCAGAGGAGGAGGAGGTGCAGAGGTAACTTTGGCTCCCAACTTCAGCCTCCCCATTAGAGCGAGCGGGAAACATTTGCTGGTGGGAGAACGTTCCCGGTGACAGGTCCTAAAATAATTGTGGAGGTGACATGAGTGAGCGACACTGATAATGAACACGAGTTGGTGGAGCTGTGGCATAATTTCCTGCAGAGCTCTGTGGTCCCCAAGGAGGCTTTTACGCCCCCGCTGGGGCCTAATTTAGGAGAAAGTTTGGGAGTTCGACTTCGCCCGGAATCGAGCCTCGCTCCAACTTTTCCCATTGCTGTGATAAAAGATAAACATTAACTCTTGGCTGATTTGGGCTGAGATTTCATTTCCAGCTATTTTTTTTCGGGTCTCTGGGGATCCATGACTTGGTGGTGACTCACAGTGTCCCCAAACCAACGTGACCGGCTCTGCTGGGGAATTCACTTGTCGTGTCCTCGCCCATGGGGTGACCCCAGAGGAGGTCCCCCCCCCCTTTTTGGGGGTATTTGCAGCACTGGAAGGGACAAATGTCACTTCTGATGGGTTATTTTGCTTGTTCCTCTCAGCTGATTGTGATACAAAAATTAGGGAGGGAATTCAGGCTCAGAAAAGCTGATTAGGGCCACAGGGCTGTTTTTTGTCAGAATTTGAGATGTGTTTGCAGCAGAGATGGAAACATCACTGTATTTACCTCGGGTTTTTTGCAGCTCTGGAAGTTTAGATTAAATCACTTAAGTGCTTTTGGAGGGACAAATCCCTCTTGTTTTGGAGCAGAGGTGGATCCTCTCTCTGAATAAACGGAGAAGCCCTTTGGTATGTGACAGTTCAATGTAGAGATGGCACCTGACACTGGACTGAGATGGTCCCAACCTCATCTGGTTTGGGAATCTCCCTGCTCCTGGGGCTGTGAGCCACTCAGGATTTGGGCTGTAGGACCAAATTCCAATGTGGACATGAGGCTGCCACACTGGAGCTGTTTGGGGAGCTCATGACACTAATGATGATCTGCTGCTTTATCACACCCCATGTGGGGATAAATTCAGACTCAGGTTCCTCCTGCACAGGAAATGTAAACCAAGGCCAAAGGGTTGTACCTGTTCTTCTTCCTTTTAGGCCTCTCACTGAACTTCCAGTCCTGCACTTGTGCCACCAGGACGAGGGTTTCCCATGACACACAGCGGGAAAGGAGCTTACATTTTGATAAAGGAATCAGCTGGATCTTCAGTGAGGATACCCTTGGGGTTTTCCAGGACTTTTATGTCCAGACAAGCACATGAACTTCCCCTTTGTGCTCCCAGTGTCCTCCCTCCTGAACAGTTTGCAGCAAGCTAAAGCAAGGGCAAAGCTCTGCCAGCAGTTGGGATGGAGGGTTGGGAAGCAGCTGGAGAAGGGACACTGTCCCAGTCCTACTGCAGACCTTGGGGGAGAAAATTCCTCCCGAGCTTTCCCCCAGCCCTGAGATCCCCCTGGAGCACTGAGTCCATCCCATGGGGTGGGATGTGGGATGTGCTCCCCTGCTCCCACCCCCCTCCAAAGGACCCCCAGAGAAATCCCTGCCAGTCGTCCCCTCTCCATGTCCAAAGCTTTTCCATCACACCAATCAAATCCCTGCCAGACTCCAACCTCTGCTGCCATTCTCCCTATCCCAACCCCTCCCAAAGCATTAAAGCTTTCCAATATTATTTTTCCAGATAATTGACGTTTTTTTCCTCTAAACTAATTAAACCGCCCATTTTCTGACCCTCTCCTTTTCAGCTGGGAACTGATTTTATGGAGAGAGTGACAAGCTACCCCCTGTTTTTCCTTTCTGCATGTTTTTCCTCTGAAGCATCATAATTAGTGATCATCAGCTTTAACGCCTCCAGATTATTGCAAATGAGTGATGCCTCCTTAATGAATAACATATTAATCACGTTATCAACCTTTATTATTGCTAGACAAACTGCAGAGAGATGATTCCTTCACTTAGGAAGCTTTCAGCATAAAGTCTGAATGGTTTGGAATGAATTTCCTTGTGTTTTGCACACATTTGTCACTTTTATATCACAAACACCCAATTTGGAGGTGATGTTATCAGGAAAAATAATTCCCACAGGCCTCGTTGTTTTCTTCATTTGTCACCTGGGGCAGTTGTCAGTGTTTAGCACAGCTCACAGATCCTTGGGAATAATTGGGTTTGCTCTCTGCTTGTGATAATTGCAATTAATAACGTTGATGGAGTGTTTTCTCGTCAGGGATAAGGACAAACATTCACACGCTGCTGGCACAGGAGTCCTTTCCAGGCCCCCAGATTCCAGAAGGTTTTTCAGTGCTCATGGCAAATATTATGGATCTTTATTCCCCTCTAGTGGCATATCCCAAAAAAACCAGCTGGGAGTCCAAACTGCTGCTTCCTCAGGGATCAGACTGGTTTTTCCTGAACGGGCAGAGCTCAGGAGTTGAATATCCAGGGGACATCCACAGGTGGGGGAGGCACTTCCAGCTGTCAGTTCAGCCAGGATGGGAAGAGGTATCATGTCATGCTCTCTTGGAAGAGACTTGCCTGTCCCTCCCCACAGCCTGAAATCAGGAGTCACGTGGAGTCACAGGAGGAGAATTACTAATGGGGAAGAGGAGCAGCTCATGGGAATCGCCTGCCTGGAAGCAGTTCTGGGTCAGGAACTCTGTGAGAAACAGTGAGACCCCTAAGTGGAAAAATGGGGTTGAGGGGCTCCTAGAGAGCAATTTGCTGGAGGGAAACTGCTCTGGGATTGAGGTGGCTTTTAATGCTGCAGGAGGAGGCAGCTGAGCCCACCTCAGAGTCCCCTTGGGGACACCCCTGGGGGATGCAGCACTTGCTTTTGGGGGTGCTGGGCTGGGAACACTCCAACTGGGCCACTTTTGATGGGTTTGCCCTCAAAAACCAGCCTGGCAAAAGGGGAAGGTGTTGAAAGCCTGCAGAGAGGGAATAACATCAGGGAAAGAAAATCCTGACACCTGTGTAATAGGAAATATTTCTCTTCTTTAAGGTTTTGTGGCAATTCTGGGTGAGGGGCTCCAGAGTTCCTCCAGTCCCAGCTTTGGCTTTGACTCCACCAGCCAAGGGAAAGCTCCTGGCACTTCTTCCTCCCTTTGCATCCAGGTTTGCAGGCAGAATTCCCCTTCATGTGTTCTCCTGTGTCACCCTGAGCTGGTGCCACCCTGTCCCGGTGTCACCAGGTGGCTTTTCCTCGGGAAAGTGGGATTGTGGACACTTGTGGGGCTGGGGACGTGCCCTGTGTCCCACTCAGCTCAGCCCTTGGTCCTCAGTGATAACCAGGAGCGACTCAAATCTGGCTCTCTGGGCTTTTTATTGAACATTTAAACCAACACATTTTGTTTAACCCTCCCTGCAGATCCTCCAGCTCGTTATGCAAACTTTGTCTTTAGAGTTGAAGGCAAGAAAAAACAAATCAAATCTGCTTTCTGGGCTCCAGGGTCTGCACCCGCTGAAGGTTTAATTTAAAAAAATTAATAAACCATGGAGTGAACAGTAGAATTTCACTTTCGGGTGTTTTCCTGAATTACAAGGGTGGCCTCTAGTGGTGTCGTCTGAGTCGCTCTTCCCACGGTATGAAAAGCAAGTGCCCAGCCTTATTAGTGAGTAATAAAACATAATTAGAAGACAATTAAGAACACGAAGAACTCCTTTGGGAACACAGCCCTCTTTTCCCAATAGCTTTTCTGCTCCTTCCCAGTCCTGAGCTTTCCAAGCCAACCTTACACCAAAAATCAGAGTAAAAATTAGGGAAATTGTAAGTTGGGATCATTTGGGATATTTGACAGACACTTGCCAACTTTTATTAAATGGGAGATGAAGTTAACCCT
This sequence comes from Neopelma chrysocephalum, assembly GCF_003984885.1. Taxonomy (NCBI): domain Eukaryota; kingdom Metazoa; phylum Chordata; class Aves; order Passeriformes; family Pipridae; genus Neopelma; species Neopelma chrysocephalum. Next base: position 2,011,032 of record NW_020897722.1, read on the forward strand.
GAATATTTTTTTAAATGAATAATTTAATTTCATTTCATTTCTTCATTTGATAAATGAAGACTTGGAATAAAGTTTTATTAAAAATATCTAGTTATGGTTCCTCCTGTCACTCCATCGTTTCTCCTATTCCTCATCCCCACCTCCCCCAGGCAACCAGAGATTCATCCCTGCTTTTGGCTGGTCCCACTGGAGACCCCTTTCCTGCTATTAATGGGATGTGGCAAAGAGAGGAAAAACCTTGATATGGGTAAAAGTGATCAGAGAATCTGGGAAAAAAACCCATCACCCAAAGCCCAGTTAGAAATTATCATCCTGATTTGAAAGAGAGTTTATTTCACTTTATTTATGGGGAAGAGGAGCAGAATAAAGGATGGGCAGAGCTCCTCCTGCTCCTTAAAAATCCCCCTTTTCCCAGGTATTAACATCTATTTTTAGGGTCTGGTTGGGTCACACCTCCAGGGCCAGACAAAGTGTCCATGTCAGCACTTGGGGAAGCTGGAAAATCAGTGTTCCCCAGGTTAAACCTCCCCAGCAAAGCTCTGCTGTCACCTGAGCCCCACGGGAGGGAGGGACACTCCTGGAGTCTCCTTCATCCTGGAGCAGGCTTGGATTTCCACCTGATAAGACAAACTCTGGCTGCCAGAATAAATTGTTTTAAAGCATTGACAAACAAGCTTTGGGGGTGGGGATCAGTGTCAACACTCTCAAAAGCTCTGCTGATCACTCCAGGGGATTATTTGGATTATTCCTGGTTTATTTCCCTCTTTTTTTTGCTGCCAACTTCACCCCCTGCTTTGTGCAACTGCCTGGAAATTCTCTGTGCTGCTCTCTCAGGTTCAGCAAGAATGATAAATAAAGATGCCAAAGAAGGCAGTGACATGAGCTGCTCCTGAGCTTTGGGAAAAGCAGGAAATCATTCATATTCCCTCCAAAAAATGAAGGAGAAGGGCTGTGTGAGGCTGGGTGTCCTCTGGCAAGGGCTTGTCAGGAATAGACATCTCACAAAAACATCATTTATTTCTAGTGTGAGTCCTTCAATCAAGGGGGGAAACAAAGGTGCAAAGAGAAGTTGCATAGCAATCTTTCCTCAGTTTTCAGGGTTTATAGAAATGTTTAAATCTGGCTTGGGGGGGGCTGAGAATTGGCACTTTTTGCTCTGATAAAGAATCTGCACAAAGAATGACCCAGGGGCTCCGTTGTGCTGCTGGTTCCTCTCTTTACCCTGTTGTCATGGGGAAAAACTCTGCCAGGAACAGGACAAAACCAAGTCAACCATCTGCAGGAGAATCCTGGGAATGATGGTGACAACCCTTAACTGGTGGGGGGAATAGTGGGATTTCCCAGACAAGCTCTGCCCTGGACCAGGATAGAGGAGGGATTTCCCCTCGTCAAGCACAACATGCCCAGTTTATAATCATGGACTGGTTTGGGTTGGGAGGGACCTTAAAGCTCACCCAGTGCCACCCCCTGCCATGGGCAGGGACACCTTCCACCAGCCCAGGTTGCTCCAAGCCCCGTCCAACCTGGCCTTGGACACTTGCAGGGATGGGGCAGCCACAGCTTCTCTGGGCAACCTGTGCCAGGGCCTCCTCACCCTCACTGTCAAAAACTTCTTCCTCACATCTAATCTAAATCAAACCTTTTTTAGGCCAAAACCACTCCACCTTTTCTACCCAAGGAGTGCTGGTTTTGGACAAGGTCCCCTTGGCTGTGCCCGGGCTCCGTGGAGGAGCAGAGCAGGAGGAGAGCCCGGGGCTCTGCCTCTCCCCACCAGTGACTCGGAGCGGGCAAAGCTGTGCCCTCCCCGTGCTCTGCCAGCCGTGACCCACCTCCCTTCTCCTCAACCATCCTCCCTGCCCTGCCAGCACACACCACCTGTTCCCACACGAGAGGAGCTCGAGCTGCTCCACGAAGTCACTTTTGTGCAGTGGGTTCAGGAAACCTGCCCAGAAAAAGCTTCTTCAGAGCTCTGGAGCAACTCTTCCAGGGGATTCTCAGCCCTGTCAGGGATTTTTAAATGACAAAGAAACAAAATATAGGAGCTGAAGATCTTCTGGTTCGTTGGTTAAAGGTGATAAGGTTTGTGTTGCAGTTACCTGCCCGATCTCACACCCTCATTTCCCCTCAGAGACAGTGGGATTGTGCAAAATGTAATCACAATATGTGACTGAGGAACCAAGAGGCTGCAAGTGAAGGCAGCTCCCTGGGGGATAAACCACACTGGTTTATATTGATGTAAAATATAAATTTGTATTTTATCAATTTGTATTTATATTTCATTAATTCATTTAAATTATATAAATTATATATTTTCATATTATATATAATTTATATATTTATACATTATATATAAATATGAAAATATATTAATATTATATCTATTATATATAAATTTATATATAAGTATATATTATATATAAATTTATATACTATATATAAACTTATATATTAAATTTAAATTATATATAAACAAATATTTACTATATAAATATATATTATATATAAATTAATATATGTAAATAATAAATATATTCTATAGAAATTATAGATATAAATTTATATATATTATATATTATATAATATATATAAAATAATATATATTAAATATAATGAGATATAAATTATATATAAAAATTTTATATAATATATAATATACAATATATTATATATTATATATAAATATACATAAATATATTTATGTATATTTTTATATTATATATAAATTATATATTTATATTTATATTTAAATAAATATAAATATAAATATACCACTGCATTTGGAGCTGTGTGAGCTCGGTCCTGCCCTGGGTGTGTCCTCAGGAGGGACAATAAAGGAGGGGATTTGTGAGGGGAACCTGCAGTGATCAACCTGGGGCATCTCACAGTGCTCTTCCCAAGTGCAGTTTGCAGGAATTCAGTCTGATTCCAGGCTCTGGAAAAACCAAATATAGAGTCAGGATGAGTTATTGCCTGGGGTTTTGTTGGGAATAGTGGGCAGGAAGAGCTGGGCTTTGCGTATTTAAGCGTGGGGTGTTTTTTGTACCCGTGTGGGGAGGGAAAAACATGGTAAATCCCAGCCAGGGGGAGCAGGAAAACATTCTGTGCCGTGAGGGGCACGGGGGGAGCCTTCCTGGATCATTTCAGAGGTCCTTCCCAACCCAAACTCTCCTGGGATTCTCTGCTGTGGCTCAAAGCACAGACCCAGAGCACATCTCCCCCCCTTCCAGAGCCCTCCCTGAAGCTCAGGAGTACCACACCCCATTTCCCATCCCATCCTTGCCATTTTAGGCAGATTCCTGAAAGCTGGAATTTGCACCCTCTTTGGTTCAAATCCATCTGGTGCCCAAAATTCAGGATAGGGCTCAGCTCAGATGAAAACCAACATGGACTGAATAAAACATCCCAAGCAGCAGCAGCAGCAGCACCAGAGCCCGTGTTTCCACCTGTCTGCTGGAGCCACCTGCTTGGTTTTGCTGCAAATTTAGACCAGAAGCTCCTTGGGAGAAGCCCCTGCCTTGGTTATTCCTTTGTTTACCTGCTGCAAAGTGCAGAGAATAACGAGAGGAGACAGGCAGCTTTTAGAGCTGAAAGGCAGGAGATCAAAGTTCAGTCCCCTGTTGGATGTCAAGCAAATAATATCATCTGTCTTCCACCTGATGGTAATTCTACTCCTGGAACTACCAGGATCAAGGGGAATTCGTTAATATTCAGGATGCAGGACGGAGCAGATACTTGGAAGACAAGGAGGAAACATCAGAGAAGCTGAGCAAGGTCTCCTCAACCTGATGAGCACCACGAGTTCCCTCCTGCCTGTGGGTCACCCACAGCTTCAGGGAAGTGCAGCATCCCTATGGATGCCATGGGAGCATCCCTCGGTTAAGGGCTGAAGAGTAGAACAATTCTTTGCCATTTTCCCACTCCAGCCCCTCATTCCTGCACACTGCAGCATCCCCAGTGTCCTTCACTCCTCTCCTCACTCCCTTCCCAGCCCTGCTGCACCACCCTGGAGATCACTCCTCCAGGATGTGTGGCTTCCTTGGGAGCAGGTGGAAGCATAAACACCCAGGGGCATTTAATCTCTTTCAGTTCACATCTCAGCCCTTCGTGGTGCTCCTGCCTTCCCTTTACTCCTTCTGAGCTGAACCATAGGATCAGAGAATCAGCTGGGTTGGAAGGGACCTCCGAGATCAAGTCCAACCCTTGATCCAACCCCACCATGGTTTCCAGTCCATGGCACTGATGCCACATCCAGTCTCTTCTTAAAAACCTCCAGGGATGGAGAATCCACCACTTCCCTGGGCAGCCCATTCCAATGTCTGATCACCCTCTCTGGAAAGAAATTCTTTCTAATATCCAACCTAAACCTCCCCTGGCACAGCTGAAGACCCTGAGCCCTCTTGTCTTGCTGGTAGTTGCCTGGGAAAAGAGACCAACCCCCCCCTGGCTACACCCTCCTGTCAGGGAGTTGTAGAGAGTGAGGAGGTCTCCCCTGAGCCTCCTCTTCTCCAGGCTGAACAGCCCCAGCTCCCTCAGCCTCTCCTCATAGGACTTGTGCTCCAGTCCCTTCCCCAGCCTCGTTGCTCTCCTCTGCACCTGCTCCAGGACCTCAATGTCCTTCCTGAACTGAGGGGCCCAGAACTGGACACAGCACTCCAGGGGTGGCCTCACCAGTGCTGAGTCCAGGGGAAGAATCATTTCCCTGGCCCTGTTGGCCACACTGTTCCTGATACAGGCCAGGATGCCATTGGCCTTCTTGGCCACCTGGGCACACTCTGGCTCATGTTCAGCTTCCTGTCCGTCCCAAATCCCAGGTCCCTTCCTGCCTGGCTGCTCTCCAGCCACTCTGTCCCAGCCCGTGGGGCTGCAGGGGGTTGTTCTGGCCAAAGTGCAGGACCCGGCACTTGGCCTGGTTGAACCTCATCCCATTGGAATCAACCCAACTCTCCAGCCTGTCCAGGTCCCTCTGCAGAGCCCTTCTGCCTTCCCCCAGCTTAGTGTCATCTGCAATAATAATAAACCCCCAGTTCTGCCAGGCTGCTTCAGGAAAGGTCTCTTCCAACCTGCATAACACAAAAAGGGAAAGTTCAATAAGGTGAAACCCGAGCAAAGTCACCCCAAGCCTTCCCCCTGCAGGGTGACATGGGGGGGCAGCAGCTTCCCTGGCTGCATCCTCAGGTTTCATGGAACATCTGCTGCTGGGAGCTGCTGGGATGGAGATATTCCACATGTGGGAAAAAAAGGAGAGAATTAAATAAACACAACAGTTTGGGAATAAATTAAACCTAATCCGGGCTGATGTGGGCTACGTTGGCCTGACACAACATGAATAAAGATTTCAGGGCAAAAATCTGCCAAGGTGGTAAACACGCTGTTCCCTGGGGGATCTGGTTTCTTGGTGAGACCTGAGGGGGGTTTTGCTGAAGGGGAAAAAAAAAAAAACCTGTGATGCTGTTAAATGGAAGGTAGGAGGACTGTTGTTTGTTCTGCAGCCTAAGGGATTCTGGTGGCTTGATCCCTTAATTCCTGTGGAAATCCCAGCTAATGTAGCCAGCTTACCAGGCTGTCTTATCGTGGGGATGGATTTCCTGAAACATTCTCTGAAACAAACAGGCTCTGGCAGTGGCTGCAGCGAGGTTTGATTCCCAAACCCTTCCGTGGAGTTGCTGTGGGGCTTCCCTTGGCTTTGGAAGCTGCTCTGTTGGGTGAGGAGCTCAGTGCCAGCCATGCTCCGTGTGCTCCACGTGTACATCCAGCCAAGCCTGGCTCCAGGTCCAGCCTTTGGGAAGGTCCCAGAGCAGAAAAGGCTGAAGACACACCTCCTCCAGAAGGGAAGGATGAATTTAACCCACAAAATAATTGCTGATACCTTGAGGCAGAGGAAAACAAGCAGCAAAGCCCAGCAGAGCAAAGGGCTTTCTAACCAGTCACACAGGGAAGGTTTTCTTGTCCTCTCTCCTTTTGGAATATCTAGAGCCATGATAACCAGGGAATCTGGATTGCGATTTACTGCAAGAGCAATGATAAGTCTATAAACTACTTTCCAAAGGAGCACCGTTATTAGAGATGTGTTATTGAAGTTATTAAAGATGTTCTGATCAAGACTCAACATTATTTGGGACTGTCTCTGAATGGAATCAAACCCTGAGCCAGCAGATCCCATTTTCATGCCTAAACTCAGGGCTCCCAGTCCAATTCTCACCCAAATCCACTTCTGTTTTCAACTCAGCTTGTGGTTCCCTGTATTTGGTGTCTCCTCTGGGCACATTCCTTTGCTGCTGGATGATTTAGTCCTGCCATGCAGATTCCTTGGAGTTCAGTCACAGACAGTGTGTCTTCCTTTCTCTTTGGCACATCCCGTGTTCTGCAGAGATCCAGAGGCCAATTATTTGGGGTTTTTATTGCTTAGTCCTTAGAACTGACACACTGTTTGTGGAATTGTTTCCTGGCACAGCTTTTCTTCATAAATCACAGGGAGTTTTTTCTGGATTATTTCTTTCCTGTGAACCAATTTCCTGTGGTAGCTGTTCCCGTGGCTCAGCTCTGGACTGTTTCCTCATGGCACTCTCCAAGCCAGATTTGATTAATCATTAATTTAAATGAAGGGTCAGTTTATAGGAACTGTTCTCTGGAATGAGATTCCCACTCTCAGCGATCCCATCCCAGTGCCAACCCCAGCAGCCAAGGGAAGTGCTGTGCAAGCAGAGTTCTTGTCCACTTCACCAAATTAATTTGGCCCAAAGGCTTTAATCCTGATTCCCAGCCCTGAGGGAGCCAGGCCAGCAGGATGGAGAGTGGACAGGTCCCCTTCTTGCTCAACTCTCCACGTGGCAACAGATGCTATTTTTGGGAGTTTAGCAACAATAGAAAAGATTGCAAATCTTCCCCTCACTGTCTCCTTAATTCATGAATTAATGGCTTTTTATTCCTGCCTCTTCTCCATGAATATTCAGATGACAGGACAGACATTTCCAGGCAGAGGGGCTGCCCTGGCACACTGCAGTGCTACCTCTCATTACAGCAGGTGACTCAGACACCAGAATGACCCAGTAGGTGACAGCCAGGCCTAATCCACTGCCTTGGATTTGGGACAGGAGTGGGAATGTGCATCCCTGAGGAGGACAGAGCTCACGCTGCAAACAGCCCCGTCCCTCCTCGGGGCAGCGACACCGGGGCATGTTCCACTCCTGCAAAGGATTTTCGATGAAAACCTGCCTGGTGCCTCCTTGAATGTCCCTTGGCAGAATGCTAATCCAAGGATTCTCACTTAGCTGTGAGGTGCTAAACCCCCAGAGCTCGGATTTCCACGCTGGAAGCTGGAGAGTTCCTGCTGCTCCCTCGAGCCAAAGGGTTTTGTCCCTTTGGTTTTCAGCCCTTGTGCTCAGGCTGTTTGCGAGCCAAGATCCTGCTTTGGACAAGGTGACCCGAGGGAATTGCTGCTTGTGTTTGGCCAGGACCATGTTCTGGGTGTCAGTTTAATTGCAGTTTGATGGCTCTGCTTTGAAGAGCAGTAATTAGCCCGCAGTGAGTGTTGTAGAACTGGTGAAGGGGAAAAGCTGCAAAGGGTTTGAAATTCTGTTTCTTGCCCAAGAAAAGTGGGAAATCCTGACACTCTGAGACACCTGAGAGCTCTTTGACTTGCCTAAAACCAGAGTTCCAAGGCATCAAGGCCAGGTTGGACAGGGCTTGGAGCAGCCTGGGCTAGTGGAAGGTGTCCCTGCCCACAGCAGGGGGTGGAATGAGATGAACTTTAAGGTCCCTTCCAACCCAAACCATTCCAGGATTTTATAATTCCATAATCCCTGTACCTCCTTCATGGTTTTAGTGCCTGTAAGAAGGAAATCAAATCCAGTGGAAGTGGAGATCAAACTTTTAGTGACAAGGATTAGGTTGCAGTGGAAGCTGCCTTATCAAAGCAGGGAGTAGTTCTTTGGACTATTAAAACAAAGCCAGGGTATTTTCTTAGGACTTAGTTGCTTCCTAAACCACATTTCCCCTTTCTGAAGTGTCTATTTAGTAAGGAAGGGGCCAAAAGTTTGTGCAATCTCTGTTGAGATTTTCCTACCTGGGGAAGGACAACATCTCCTGGGGTGATGCATGAAAAGTACTCTTGGACCCATCATTTAATCTCCATCACACCCAACAGAAAGAGAGAGGATCCACATCAATCCAGGCCCTTATTTACAAGGAACTTGCAGAAAACAGATGCAAGAAAGATTAGAAGAAGGGTTAGATATCAGAAAACACACATCATTAAATGGGCTGAAGTTTTCCTGCTCCTCACAGCCCAAATTGTCCAAATAGATGTAGGTATGTGCTTGAATAATTGTATATAATGATGTGTGTGTGTACACACAAACACAGAATACTATATTTTATATATATATGAGTTCTGCAAGGGTAACAAATAGAGATCATAATAAAAAAATCCCCTTCCAAAAAAAAAAAACCAACAAAAAACCAAAACCAAAACCAAAACACAAAAACAAAAACAAAAACCAAACAAACAAAAAACCAAACCAAACAAACAAACCAAGGACTTTCAAATTCGGGTCCACAACCTGCTTTGGAGAAGGAGTGAACTGAGGCTACATCTGGTATTTAATTCAAGCATTGTGCTGCTGTCAGAGGAAACCACACTGGTGAGCTGAATTTCAGCCTGCCAAGATCCTTTTGTAGAGACACAATTCACAGCTCAGGAGTGGGAAGAAGGAAAAATCTAGAAAATAAAGACATAATAGCACTCAAATGCAGAGTTCTCCTGGGTTCACTCATTCCCCTATTTCCCTGTGACTGAGGTCTGAGACACTTCCACACCCCGGGCTGGGGGAAGACGTGGATCTCCCCACTCACCTCCTTTTCAAAGTGCCTTGAGAAGCCTTTGATATTTCATAGTATCAAACCCACATCTTTCTTACTCACACTGGGGGTTGTGAGCAGCGAATGAGTAAGTTTAAACAAAATTAAAACCCATCCCATGGAATCCTCCAGGAGAGCATTCCTGGAGTAAGATCTGAGCGCGGGGACTTCGTGAGCTCAGTCAGTGCTGCTTTCCTTCGGTGTGAAGAATGACTCAGGACTGTGATTCAGGCTTAATATATTGCAGATCTGCTTCTCTCTGGCCAGACTTTATGTTCTTGCACCCTTGGGGCCCTCAAATTTTCTCTTCTGTCAGGGAGAATTTCTTCTTCCATCAGCTCCGACCGCTTCGATGACATTTACTCTGCGAGGCCAAAGGAGGGCAAGGGGAATTTTAAAGCTCTTTTTAAGGTCCTTAATTAAAGAGATTTTAGGATTTTTTTGGCAGTGATTCTCAGTTTTTCATCTGTTAAGGTTTCAAAAAGATGTTTTAAATCAGCCACCAATTTTCCTATCAAACACATGAGTGGACAATGAGCTACTCCTGAATTTTATTCCAGAAGGGGCTGTGGCACTCTCAAAGCCTGAGATCAAGAGAAGAGTTGTGAAACTCTTTTAATAGCTCAGTTTTACTTTTCCAAGCAGACCTGAAAATTTTTTGAGTGTAACAACATCGTCACATCTCCCATTTTGCTTTTTTATATTCGTATTAACCACAAACCCTTCCCATTTACCTGCACCCATTTTAATGTAAGTAAAAAACCCTTAGAGGGTGATGTCATGCATCAGGCCACACCAGAAGGAATTAGGGCTGAAAACAGGAAAAGAGGATCAAAATTTACCATTTTGTAGGGGTTTATTTCAGATTATCTGTTTACAGCAGCAAAACATATGGACTGGCTTGACCCTAAAACAGATCCCAACAAAATGAGAGATGTTGTCAGCTTTGCTATTTTTGTGACAAACTCTCTTAAAACAACAATGCTGGAGGAAGTTCAACTTCTGGGTTAATTCCTTCATGGAATTGGCAGAGAAAATTCCTCTTGATTGTGGTAAAGATGATGCTAAGTAGGTGTTCATGTTTAGCATGCAAGGGCTGAGCTGCATTTTGGGCTTTTGGAGGCAGCCTGGAATGAATTCTCCAGGTAATTTCTTTTTATTTTGAAAAGGATGGTGAGTAATACCAGCAAATTTCAGAGCAGCTCATGCTCAGAGAGGTCTCTGAGCACGACTGTGCCCCTGATTTCTCAGCTGTAGGGTGGAATAACCTCTTCTCTTGGATCTAAAGGTGAGGTTCAGCCTCACCTCTGGCTCCCGAGATGTTGGTGAGTTTAACTTGTTTTGTTCATAGAATCATAGAATATTCTGAGTTGAAGGGACCCACCGTGCCCATCAAAGCCCAGCTCCTGCTTGAATTATGACACTATTCCTGTCTGATTCCAGACATACCCAGATCTAGGCCCTTTGTACCCCTTCTTTTCTGGATTTCAAACTGGAGAGAAAGTGCAGCTGGTTGTGGGGGCTGGTGTAGAAATGAGGCCAAAAGAGGCGCCTTTGGGTCATTGCAGAGCTGCTGCAGCACCACGGAGAGCGACCGCCGAGCTCAGCCTTCCAAACTCCCCGGGAATTCCTTGGATCTTAGTCGCCTCTAGAGCTATTGGGGGGAAATGAAGGAATTTGATTTTTAATCACTTAACTAGCACGCAGCAAAATGAGATTATCAGTGAGATATTTGTTATTATAATTTATATTTATACAATAAATTATATTTGTTATTTAATTATTATTAAAATAATTTAATTATTATAAAAATAATTTAATTATATTACATATAATTTGATATTGAATTTAAATAATAATTTAATTATATGTATATATAATTTAATTATAAGTATATATAATGTAATTATATATAATTAAATTTAATTATATAATTTAGTATATATCATTTAATTATATATAATTATATATATAATTAAATTATAATTCGATTATAATTCGTATTTCTGTTTTCTTTATGAGTTATAAATAACTATATGATTAAAAATTATAAATTTATTATATTTATATTTTATTATTATAAGATGATCAGTGGGGGATCAGCTAAACAAGAGCACCACCACTCCCCATAGTGTTGTGGCCCTTAACTGGTGATGTCACCAACTGGTTTGAACTGGGAGGCTTCAGCCCCCACACACTGAGTGTTGCCTTCACCTTTCAGCAGCTGCAGGTTTGTTGGGAACACCAACTCCCAGCTTCCCTGGCAACATTCCACGGGAAAACTCCTCTTTGAATAAAACCAAGGAAGGGGTATTAACAGCTGGAAGGAAAATGCTGTCCCAGGAGGATTTTCCCTTCCCTAGAACGTGGCTGCAAATGAATTCTGGGCTCTTGCTTTTCCCTTTGGGAGCTGCTGGTTGGGGATATCTGGAATTTGCAGGGCAAATATCTGTTAAATGCAAATATCTGTTAAATGCAAATATCTGTTAAATGCAAATATCTGTTAAATGTTTCCTTGCAAAGGAAACAACACCCTGGCTCTTATCAATACCCCCCAGACACTCATTCAGGGAGCAGGAAAAGAGGGGTGGATTTATCCAAGGGCATAAGGACCCAAAGCACTTGGAATTTGAATTAGGGGACCATCGGCCTTTCCCTGGGAGCTCCTGGGGGATGTTCCCAGAACGATCTCTGATGGGCTTGGGAAAGACAGATCTGCTGGAAGGAACGCAAACAGAGGACAAAAAAGCTCACCTGCTTCTTCAGAGAGTCCCCAGGGCCCACTAAAGAATATTGTTCATATTTTGGAAGCATTTATAAGTGTAAAAAGGGAGTTTCTGGGAGCCGCTCACTCAGCTGTCCTTGAAGCCTCTCGTAGAGAAGTGGAAAATAAATAAAGATGGAATTCTTCAAGCAAAAAAACAGATCTGATGCCTTCTTTTTTTTTTTTTTTTTTAGCCCCAGAAAGGTTTTTTTTTTCCTCACATTTTGTGGTTATTGGTGAGATCAGGGTACAGATATTTAAAAACAGAACGAGTGTTGAGGTGTTTCTCCTCAGCCTGTGGTATCTTGTAGAGTTTGCTACTCTCCTCTGGCAGATCCAGGAATTTTCCCTCGTGGGAATGAGTTTGGGCCGAGTGTAAGAACTTTTTGCCTCGCTCAGGAGAACAAATAATTGTGTTCCTGCCTGGCTTTGCTGGAGGTCTCAGCCTGGCAGCAGAAGGAGACAGATGGTTCCACACCCTGGAGCAACATCCATCAGTCAATCTTCACACCACTGATTCTCACCAAGAAACACCAGGTATAGTCCTTCCACTGCTTCTTTTTTAAAATAAAACCCCTTGGAAACGCTCCCATGACTCACTGGACAAAATCCTGCCTGCAGTCGAGGAGCTCAGAGGGTTTAAAAACAACGAAGGAAGGATTTTGTTCTTCTCTTCCTTCAGAAAACCCACTTTTATCCATGCAGAACCTTCCCTCAGTCGTTCCTTTTTGCACTAATTCTGGGCCTCTTTGTGCCTTCTCTCAGTCACTTATTTTTACATTAGTCCTGGTTCTCCTTGTGACCTTCCCACCTGGATTCTCCCTGGGCAACATTTTCCTTCCCGTGTTTTCCAGGCTGTTTCCTCCCTCCATCATTTCAATCCAGGCATTATATAATATTCCTCCACTGAGAAGGGGGTTGCTTTTTTAACTTTTTTTAACAGCTTGGCACTGCTGACTTTTATGTTGGGGGTTTTCCTCCCTTAAACGCTTTCAAAGTCACAGTATTTTGTGGGAGAATATAATTCCATTTGTCCCTTTGCCAGTGAGGACTAAAATAAGTTGATTTCCAAGTGAAGAGATGCCCACAAATAGCTCAGCTGAAGAGGCAGCAATCTGATTTACACCCCTGATTCGAGGTTAGAGCCT